>NW_016107550.1:595637-624598 GCF_001604975.1 Cebus imitator
TCATCCCTCCCAGCCCCCATCTCTCCCAGCCCCCATCTCTCCCATTCCCCACGCCCTCGGAAGACTGCTTATTTCTTGTGCTTCTTTTTATAAATATATGCAAATAGGAATTTCAATTCTATTTTATTCTCCTTTCTTATAACAGAGGATATAATAGCATGTGATACATACCTTGCTGCACCTTCTTTTCTTGAGTAATAAACCCTGGAGGTGTTCTACTGCACAGAGGTGCCCACTTAGCCTGGCCCCCTGCAGACCCTTCCAGGCTTCTTGAGCTATGAATTTCAAGTGCGTGAGTCCTTTTGGACATGGGAGATGGATCTTCTTCTGCAGGGTGAATTCCCGTCAGTAGGATTGCTTGGCCACAGGCCATGTGCATTTGGCCTCTTGGAGGCTGTGCAGGTTACCACTGTAGGAGCCCTTCCTCCCTGCATCCCGAGGGCCATGCTCAGGGTGCCTTGTTTCCCCACTGCCATCTCAGTAGACACTGCTCCAACGTTTGACTTTTTCACAACCAGATAGGTAAAAAACAGTTTCTCTGCTATATTAGTTTGCATTTTTCTAATCACTTGAACATCTTTTTGTATCTTTAAAGGCCATTTGTGTGTCCTTTACTGTGTTCATTTCATTTGCCCTTTTAAAAAAATTGTGTCCTTGGTCTTTTTCTTCTCAGTTGTATATTAGATTAATTTTTGCCTGTGATATGAGTTACAAATATTTACTACTAATTTGTTCTTTGTTTTCTGACTTTGCTTTTGACATTCTTGAGCTTTATTGAGGTAGAATTCATATACCACACAATTCACCCATTAAAGGTGTACAACGTAGTGGTCTTGAATGTATTCACAGACTTCTGCAGGCATCACCACAATCAATTTTAGAACATTTTTATCACCCCAAAAGTAAGTCCCTGCCCCTTAGCAGTCACTCTGCATCTCCTTCAGCCACCCCCACTCCCGGCCACTGGCAACCACGAAACTGCTTTCTGTCTCCATGGGTGTATTAGTGCGTTCTCACATTACTGTGAGGAAATACATGAGACTGGGTAATTTTGAAGGAAAGAGGCTTAATTGACTCATAGTTCCACATGGCTGGGGAGGACTTAGGAAACTTAGAATGATTGGAGAAGGGGAAGCAGACACATCCTTCTTCACATGGCGGCAGGAGAGAGAAGTGCTGAACAAAACGGGGAAAGCCTTATAAAACCGTCAGATCTCGTGAGAAATAACTCACTATCATGAGAACAGCAAGAAGGTAACCACCCCCAGGAGTCAGTTGCCTTCGACTACATCCCTTCCACAACCCATGGGAATTATGGGAACTACAATTCAAGATGAGATTTGGGTGGGGAGACAACCAAACCATATCAGTGGGTTTCCCTGTTCTGGACATTTCATGTCAATGGATCCACACAATATGTGCCCTTTTGCGTCTGGCTTCCTTCACTTAACATCATGCTTTCAAGGGTCGTCCACACCATAGCATGTAGCAGTATCTCTTTTCTTTTTTTGGCCAAATAATATTCTATTTTATGGCTAGACCACATTTTATGTATTCATTCACCAGTTGATAGACATTGGGTTGTTTCTACTTTTTGGATATTATGAATAATGCTGTTGTAAATGTTTACATACAGGTTTCTCCATAGACATATGTTTTCGTTTCTTAGAAGTGGAATTGCTGGGTCTGATGGTAACTCTGTGTGTAACATTTTGAGAAGCTGCCAAACTGTTTTCCACAGTGACTGCACCATTTTACATTCCTACCAGTGCTTCTGGCATTTGTGGACATGTAAATGTTTTTATCAAATTTATTACTTCTTTTGTGGTTCTGGATTTTGAGTTTTAGAAAGGCCTTTTTTTCCTCAAGATGATAAAGGAAGTCTCCTGTTTTCTTCTAGTACTTGTGTGGGTTGTATTATACCCTTTGGTCTGTGTTGAGTTTATCTGGTATGTGCTATGAATATAGAGTCAGTCTTTTTTCTTTAATGTAGCTGCCTGTCTGTTTCAGTACCATCTATTGAAAATGCCATCTTTTCCTCTCTGCTTTGAGATTCTACCTTTATCATATACTAAACTGGGTCTATTTCAGAACAGCGTTTCATTGGTCTCTATAGCTATGTGTATACGCCGTTTTAATTATGGAGGCTTAATGTGCTCTGGCATATTATATATGGTATGGGGTAGTCTAGGAGGGTTGGCTTCTCTACTGTTCTTTATAGAGTTTTCCTGACTAATCTCACTTGTTTATTTTTTCGTTAAAAACTTGAAAATTAGTTTGTCTTAAGACCATGGGGATTGGGAGTGCTGTTGATATTTTAGATTGGGATCATAATAGATTTATGAATTAATTTAGGAAGAATTGGTACCTTTTTGAGGTTGAGTTTCTATCCGTGACACAGGTTTCCTTTCTATTCGTTCAGTCTTACTTTTCTGTTCTTTAAAGTTTTCTTTTTTTCTATCGATTTTGCCAATTCTGGTAAGTTTATTCCTAGGTATTTTATTTTTTGCATTGCGGGCGTGTCTTATTGCTTTTGAAAGCAGGTTTTTGCTAGCAAGAGCAGTTGGATATAAGCAGAGCTCCGAGACCACCAAGAGCCACAGGCGCAGTGCGGGGTGGAGTGTGGGAAGAGGGGTCAGACTGTCCTTGATGGTCTTAGTTTATCCCTCCAAACACTTCTGAGACTTTGAGGCTCTTAGGAGCCTCATACACATGAGAAACTGAGGCACTAAAGTTAAATGATTTGCCAGGGTACCTGGAGGCAATTCCCTGAGCTGGAATTCCAGCCCACGCTTCCCCACCGTCCTGCTGGAGGACCTCAGGCTTTCCTGAGCATGGCCCGGGAGTGACGAGGTCTGATTGCATGGCAAGCAGCTGTGCAGTCTGGGGCAAGTCCCTTCTCCTCGCTCGGCCTCTGTCTGCTCATCTGCAAGAGTGGCTAAACCGGTTGGTGCTTTGCTCACCTCTCCAAGAAGGATCCCTTTCCTCCAGTGCGCCCTCCATGGAAGGTGATATCTGGAGCTGAGCTGTGAGCTGCTGGGGTGGAGCCCAGAGGCCCCCCGTGCCCAGGAGTCCTGTCTTTGGCACCCTGATGTGGCCCCAAACGAGTGCCCACCAGCCCCTCTGAGGGCCTTGAACGTACCTGCTGCGTCCCTAGTCCTGCTCAGAAGCCACCCCCCGGAACTGTGCGCCCTGCTGGTTGGCTCTGTTCAAGGTCTGTGGGCGCAGGCCGCGCATCAGCCTCACCGCCCCCCCCCCCACCCCGCCAGAACCCTGTGTGCTTTGGAAAGGTCCCTTGACTTTTGTTAGGCAAAGAATTCTCTTCACGCCAAGCTGCGAGTGAGGTGGATTCACAAGTCCTGTCCTGAGTGTGTGCTGGCTGGAATGTACACCGCAGAAACAAAATGTTTGTTTTCCAATTGTGAGAGCACGGGGAGGCCCTTTGGCATCAGCTCCCACACCTTCTGTGTTGGGGCAGGCCATCTGGGACCTGGTGCAGAAACAACGTCGCCACCGTGTGGCCTGTGGAGTGCCCGCAGAGAGGGGCCACAGGGTTGGCCACCATTCAGAGGACGTGCGTGGCTCTGGACCTCCAAGGCCTGTTCCTATTCACAGCACCCTGGGGTGTAGGCCTCAGGACCCCAGGGCTGTGCACACGACCGGGGTGGGCCCTTCCTTCCCATTGACCCTTTGCCCCCAGGCTGCACGATGCACCCACTGTGAGCCTGTCCAATGGCATGTGGAGTCAGGGTTCCCTGCACACCTGGCAGGAAACGGGGTGCACACAGGAGCTTGGGCCTGCTTCCGGTGTGGCTGCTGCAGAGGCGGGTTTTGGTGGGAGAGAAGGAATCTGCCAGTGAAGAGGCAAACAGGGTGGGGCCGCCAGGCTGGCGCTGACCCAGGGCTGGTGCATTGGGGGTTTCTGTGGCTGAAAGAGTTTTGCTGTAGAAGGAGCCAGAGCATGTGTGGGAGCAGTGAGGGCAGAGGGGCCCAGGCAGCAGAGCCGGAGGAAGAGTGGCCTTGGGGAAGGCCAGCCTGAGAGTGGCGGCCAGGTTCTGGCCTGCTTGGTGGGCTTGGCCTGATGAGCAGCACTCTGTTGAAATTTGCAACCTCACCGGCCAACCAAGTAACCTTCCAGGGCTCCTTTATGAGGAACCCTCTGTGGCCGACAGCGCACGGGATGAGTGGAATCCATAGAGGAGCTGCTGGAGCCTGCCCTTGCCTTCCTTGGGTCTGGCAGGGGAGATAGTAGACTGGGCCTGTTGGCCCTTGGTCTGTCTTCAGAGGCCTGGGTTTTTAGGTGTCTGAGCTGGGGATGGGCTGTCCCCAAGATGAATTTCTCCTTCCCCCATTCCTTCAGCCTCCAAAGGCCATAGGTCATTTTCCTTATAGTCCTTGTCCTCAGCTGGGCCCTAGGCCTCGAGTTACCAGAGGCAAGGCCACACTGCAGAAAGAATCCAGGGGGAGGGCTGCCCCCAGGATGCACGGCTTGGGGGCCCCAAGAGAGTCACCAGAGCAGGGACAGCAAGGCCAAGGGATGGCTGGGGGTGGGGAGGCCATGAGACAGCCCCAAGCTGGGTGCCACCCTTCCTGAAGTGACTCAGGGTGGCCTGACCTGGCTCTGGCACCACCTGTGCCTCCCAGACCTGGAGGGGATGTCAGATTTGGGGCAAGATACCTTGTCCACAGAAAAGGAAAAATGGTGCCTGCCCCGTGAGCCTGACCAGCCCGATACAATGCCTCTGAAGTCTGTCCCCTGCTGTACTGGCTCCTGGAAAAGGAGTGACCACAGTGTCTCTGGCATGTGGCAGGCACTCAGTACATGTTCGTTGGCCTCTGCAGAAATGAGCTGAGGAAACACTCACAGGAAGGCAGGCACTTCCCTAGGAACTGAGCAGGGCAGCCTCCCACCCTGTAGATATTTACCGCCCCCCGGGGCTATTTGCTTCTAGAGCCTGTGGTCTGGGAAGAGCCTTGCATATTCAGTGCCAAATCAGTGGTGCTCCCAGGACCCTGGAGTCCCTTCCTGCTCCTGGCAACTTTATTTCCCTCTTTTCAGGCCCTGGCAACCAGGCTTCCCCATCTGGGTTTTGCTGGCACTGTTGCCCTTCTTCCTGAGGGTAAGGGACAGACCACACTTAGAAGGGCTGCCTCTTTTGGGATCCAGAGGTGGCAAGCATTTCACAAAAATGGGCTGGGTGTGATACTGTCCTCCACTTTTTTGTTGTTGTTGTTGTTGGAGAGACAGGGTTGTGCTCTGTCACCCAGGCCAGAGTGCAGTGGTGCCATCTCGGCTCACTGCTACCTCTGCCACCTGAGCTCAAGGGATCCTCCCACCTCAGCCTCCTGAGTAGCGGGGACCACAGGCATGCACCACTATGCCAGGCTAATTTTTAGGTTTTTTGGGTAAAGATGGGGTTTTGCCATGTTGCCCAGGCTGATCTTGAACTCCTGGGCTCAAGCAATCCTCCTGCCTTGGCTTCCCAAAGTTGTGGGATTACAGGTGTGAGCCACTGTGCTTGGCCGATGCTATCCGTTTTTAAAACTGGGCACCAACAGGACCCTGGGCGAGCAGCAGACCAAATGCCCGGAGGAAGGGCCCTGCAGAGCCTGAGCAGTCAGCCCCTAGGGAAAGCTGGGCCATGCCCACGGCCTTCGAGGCATCTCTAGCACCTGCAGCCTCTGAGGAAAAACAGCTCCCGCCACCTGACCCCTCTGGCCCCAGGGGGCAGGGGCAGCAGCTTCCTGTGAGAAAGAGAACAGCCTTCATGCAAAATCCAGATTTACCAAAGATGGATTACAGATAGGCCAAAAATATGCTTGCGCCTTTTTTTCTTTTCCGAAATAGTTTTTTAAAAGCCTAGGAAACCACATGCCTCGCCGTCTTAGTTGTTTCTGTGCCAGCTTCCAGCACAAATGGGACTTAGAAAATTTCCAGGCCGTTGGCCATCGTTCTCATAGCCTGGTGTTTTCTGGATACTTGGAGAATTCCGTTCTCATGCAAGTGTCTGTTTGGGGAGGAAATGCCTCCGCTCAGCCAGAGCCTGGAGCCCCCACAGCTTCCAGCAGGGCAGCTGCCAGGCCAGGCTGGGGACCAGCTCTGCTCCTGACTTTCGAGTTGGGCTTGTTGATGGCCCTTTCTTAGAGGGACTTGAGGTAACTCCGTGAAGCCGTGTGACACAGAGTGCCATAAAACTGGACTAAAAAGAGGGAGAGAGCAATAGAAGGAGGAAACGCAGCTCTGCCCGCCATGAGTGGCGGCACAGGAGAAGTGGTCATCACTCGCCCAAGAGATGCACTCGAGCGCCTTGGGGAGATGGGCATGGCGCAGGCAGGGGCCGAGAGGAAGCCTCATGTGGGCACTACCCTTAGGACACTGACTAACCAAGGAGAGGCGTCCCCAGCCACCACTGCTCCCAGCACATGCCAGGCAGGCTGGAGCCAGCAGCTGGACTCCCCAGGGTCGCAGTGGCCCATCTCCAACCATGGCTTGACATTTCTCTTCTAGAAAGAACAGTAGTACCAAGAAGAAGCAAGTGTGCAACTATAATTACATTAACACCCGGGGTGCTTTTTACCTGTGGCTTTAGATTGGGTCCCTAGGAAGCAGGGCCTGAGCTGGGGATTCTTGTGCCAGTGACAGATAGAGGGATGCTCCCAGTAGGAGCCTTCAGGGAGGCAGGGGAAGCCCACGACTGACAGAGGCCCAGCAAAGAGGCGGGATCAGCTCAAGCCACTTCTCAGCCTGGCACTTCGGAAACTGTGAAGGGTGACTGGCACCTTGGTCTTGATCCTGCCCAAGGCGAGGGGCAGTTCCTGTCCCTGTATCCGTTGGTCATTGGTTGGGGGTGACCCCAAAGGGAAAGGATAACCTCCTATCCTAGGTCTCCCAGCCCAGAGTAGTTCTGGAAGGGGCAGCCATGAACTGTCAGAGCCAGTGCTCGCAGCAGTGGAGAGTGTGTGCTGCCCAGGGTTTAGGACCCCAGGTGGGGCACCAGCAGCCTGGCTTTCCTCTTGGGTTCCTTGCAGTGGCCCTGTGAAGCAGCCTGGCCGGGGACAGCAGTTCCACTTCCCAGGAGGGGAAACAGGAAGTGAGGCCACTTGGTCAGCAGAGGAGCTCAGTGTCTCCAACTGCAGAATCTAGTTCCCCTTGCTCCTCCCCGGAGCTCTCCAGGTTCAGGACAGAGCCAGAGCCCAAGGGGTGAGAATACCCGGCCTCCTTTGGAGAAGGCAACCAGGACAAAGGGGAGTGGCCACTGCTCCCAGATATGTCACCTGACCAGCAGCTTAGTCTCTGTCACCAGATGCCCACTCCTTTGTGTGGGGATATAGTTCATGAGTTCTGGGGACTCCTACGCCCCTGGCAGCTCTCCCTAGAGAAATCCGGGAGCTGTTTCCCCTCCACTCCCCAGGCCTTGCCCTTCACAGCCCAGAGTGGGTTCTAGGTCACTACTGATAAAACATGGGGTTTAGTTCAGCTCAGGAGACGTTTCTGGAGTCTCTACTACATCTTCACCCTGCAGGCCCAGGAGCAGCAGCACATGGGGCAGGGAATGAGCTTGCTGGGCTGAGGCTGGACAGGGTGAGTGGCAGTCTGCCTGGCAGCAGTACAGAGCCAACATGCTGAGTCAGCGTGTTTCCTAAGGCGGGACTGGATTTCAGCTTGTACCTAGAAGGCAAGGACCAGGCCACCTTTGTCTTTACTCCCGTGCCCAGCCAGGGACCTCCCACTCAGGAGAAAGTGTAGGAATAAATATCGGCACAGAACAGCCCTGCAGAAGAGGGGCTGTTGCTCCTAGCTGGGAAGCCCTGGGGAGGCCGGCTGGGGCAGGCTGAGCAGGAAATCCGACTTGCGGCCAGTGGGCATGGCCAGGGTCTCTGTCGTGGCTAGAGCTGAGGTCCAGGGGGTCTGATGGGAAAGGCAGGGGCTCCATCCCAAAGTTACCTCTCCAGCAGGCTACAGTGGCCTAGCTTTTGCAGACTCTAGGAGTAGGTCCTGATCCATGTCCCTGGCCACTGGCCTGAGGCCGTATGGACAGTTCCCACAGAGCTTTTCACCTGGGCAGGGCTGTGCCAGAGTAGGTGGCCCAGTCCAGGGATAGGGCTGGATGTCAAGAGAACAGAAATTGGCGGGCTGGGGGACAGTTGGTCCCAGTGCAGCATTTTCACCCTGGAATAATGTGTTCATGTGGCACGTTGAACTTAGCCATTTTGCAGACGTTTTTGAGGGCACACAGGCTGCCAGGCTTCCGACTGGCCATGCAGTGTTCTTTCATGGGGTGGCTGGAGCTGCTAGGAGATGCTGGGCAGGACCTTGCCACTGGGCCGTGGAGGGCACAGGGCAGCTACAGGGCCTGGGTGTGGCACGCCATGGGAGTCTGCATGGGGAGGGCTCGCGAGGGATGGGGCTTGCAGAACACACATCGCCCATTGTGGCCGCCACATTCCTTCCTTAGGAGGGCCTCAGGTGAGGCCCGCCACCAGCTGGGGCAAACAGTGGGTGGTTCTTGGCCTTCTCTCACTGGTTGAAATGGCTGAGTTTTGAGTCAGCAGCGTTCTCAAGGTGACACTGGCTTTGAAGCCAAGGAGCAGGTATATTTGAAGAATATGGGGGGCCCGGTGGCATTCCCTGGTTTGCCTGTGACGAGATTCACCAGCACTTCCTCGTAGACTCCCCCTGCATCACAGCAGAAAGGGCCCAATTAGTCCAGATAGCCCTGAACACCCTGACTTGGCAGGCAGGCTGGCTGGCTGGCCGCAGCCCAGAGGTGGAAGAATTGCCTGGCGTTGTGATGCCCACATGGGTGGAGTCTGCCCCTGTATTGCCTGTCTGACCTCAGCCCCTTCCAGGTCACAGTGAGGCAAAAGCCACACATCTGTGAAAGTTCCAGCTAATGGGTCCCCAGCGCCCATGCCTGGCTGTGGCTAATGCATAATGTGGCTGACTTTGGGCAGCTGTGACAAAGATACCTTAGACTGGGGAAACCTACAAACCACAGAAATGCATTTCTCTTAGCTAGACACTGGGAAGTCCACGATCCAGGTGCCAGCAGCCTTGGGTCTCGTGAGGGCCCGATCTTCATAGTTGGCACTTTCTCATGCCCTTGCCTGGTCGGAGAGGCGCCTGCGCCCCCTCCAGTCACTGTTGTGAGCCCTAGTCCCACGCATGAAGGCCCCTGCCATGACTTCATTGCCTCCCAGAGGCCCCACCTCTTCATACTTTTGTACTGAGGCTTAGCTTTCAACATAGGAATTGGGGAGGAGGCACAAATTTAGACCGTAGCACCATGATGAGTGCCCAGACCCACACAGTCATGGTGGCTCAAGATAGGCACCCCTCACCACCTGCACCTTATACTGGAGGAGGCCAGTGGGAAGCCCTGAGCAGGACCGAGAAGGCAAGCACAGTTGAATGCGCAGGCTGTGCTCCCACTCCATCCACCTGAGAGGCCACAGAAACACACAGCCCTTCACATGACAGTTCGCAGAAAACACGGGCATGTGTTCGGGCGTCAGGCACACTGGTCTCAATAGACGTGGCTGGCACCCAAGGCAGTTGGCCTTAGTTCCCACTCAGTCACCCACCTAGAACCGGTTCACAGCACATCATCCGGCTGCTCTGGCCTCGGCTGGACGTGACTGTTTATTCTTACACACCATGGCTTCTGTACAGGCCGAGAAACAGGCTGCTCAGCCAGCATCGGGAGAGGTGGGCCTGGCTCCCTGGGCCTCTCCTGGCCTCTCCCTAAGCCTCCTCTATCAGGGCAGCCTGGCGGGGCAGAGCTTGGGACACACGGCTGAGGCCACCCAGACTGGGCCATCTCGCCCCTGTTTCGTGCCCCCTGCTCAGTTCTCCTGTCCTGGCTCAGGTCTAGGCCAGTCAAGAGGGTGGCTGAGAAGCAGGAGCCACCTCAGAGACCGTTTCCTCAAAACCCCACCTCACACTCAGGAGCTGCTGGCCCGTCTCCCAGCCCTGTCGGGGGCAGGCAACAATCCCGGGGCTGTCGTGCAGGGGTCGCCGTCTCCCACCCTCTCCCATGGTGGGGAGAGCGTGCTCTGTGCACACCCCCGGCTGCGCTGAATCCCACCGTGGCCCGGAGGGCGGGCCTGTGGCTCCATGGGGGCAGCTGCAGGGAAGGGGCTCCCCAGTGGCCTGGGCCAGCATCTCTAGTCTCATGGGTGCCCTGCCCATCTCCCCAGTCCCTGTACACAGCACCTCCCAGCACCTCAGCCTTCAGCTTTCTCAGTTAATCAAAAGATTCCAAGAAAAGCAAACCCATCAGAACAGCTTCCTCCATGGAGTGTCTGGGAACAATGCGTGTGCCCACGGCAGGCACCTACACCGTCCTCCAGAGATAGCGCCTTTTATTTCCCGGTTGCTGAGGCTGGTCTGACAGCTTGCTGGCTGTGACAGCCGGTGGTCACCTGTATTTCAAAGAGACGCGCAAACACTGCAGCCTTTGAAAGGCTCAAGCCCTCGAGACAGGTCTGTGGTCTTGGCCTTGGCCAGCGTGCGGCAAGGGAGGCGGGGGGTGCTCCAGGGCTTCGCTTTGCTCTCCCGGTCCCCACCCTCTGCAGGGAAGAAACCAAAGGCTGGAATCCCCCGCCTCATGTGCAGCTCTCCCTGCGCTCTCCTCTGGGATGTGACCTCCATGCAGCTGTCCTGTTGGGGATATCCAGGGCTGGGCCGCGAGTGCCCCTCACTGTCCCAGCCTCCGTCTTGACTGGCTGGCTGGATGGTGGCATGTGCATCATTCTGAGAAGAAGGCTGAGTTTTGTGCTTTGCCCTGGGAGCAGGCTTTGAACCACAGCGCCCTACCCCCGTTGCTGGCAGGTGACTCCAAACAGACCCGGCCTGCGTATCCTTGAATTCTTGTTCGTGCTGGGTCAGGCCCCAGGCCGCCTCCTGCCCCAGGCCAGCCCCCACACTCGGAGCACTTGGTGAGCAGAAAAGCTTTTGTGTAGTCTACTCTCCCTCTAGGGCCTCAAAGGGCCCAAAGGGCCCAGCAAGGCAGGCAAGGACGTCATGCATCTCTTATAGAAGAGGCCCCCAGCTGGTAAGCACCAGAACCTGGAGCCTGGTCCCTGCTCAGCAGACCAGACCCCCCAGTTCCCAGCACCTGTGGAGGGCACTGGGCCACTCCTTTCTAGAGACTCAGCGTCTCCAGGTGAGCCTAGAACTCACGTTTCCACCAGCTACCCGCGTGGTTCTGTTTCACACCGGGTTCAGGACCGGCTCCGCCCCTTCCACCCACGTCTCCCTCTCGGGCTGTGGAGGGTGGGTAGAGCGGGCATTGTCACCCTGCGTGTAGCAGTACAGCCTGACCACATCTCCTCCGAGTCAGGTCCCTTTTCATGGGGAGCGTCGCAGTGCGTCAGCACATTCATATGTTTGCAGAGGTCCCGTCTGAAAAGCACCCTTGATTTTGCCACCGTTGTGGGGTGGGTTACTCTCTTCATTTGCATCTGACAGTAAGCTGCTGAGCTTTTACGTGCATCTTAGAATGTTTTCTTAAGATAAAAATCCGAGTAGTGAAATCACCTGATCAAGGAATTGGATACGTTTTTCCCAGGTTGCCCTTCAGAAGGGCTGTGCGTGTGGTGTTCGGAGCATTCCATTTCAGCTTCCCCAGAGCTGGGCCTGCGTCACACGTGTGTGCTTTGCCGAGTTAGTAGGTGAATAGTGGAACTGTGCCTGTCTTCATGAGCACAGTGCGTGCACGGGCCGGAGGTGTGTCTTCACGAGTGCATTGCTGATGGCCCCTGTCCTTGCCCGGATGGGGGGAGCCTGGGACGTGAGTGGTCTCACCACAGCCTGGTTTTGGTGGTTGCTTTGTGGGGTGTGCAGTCCTGGGGCTCCAGGAGGGGAGTGGCCCTTAGTAACTTGTATGTCTGCCCCTCCACAGAACTGTCAGGCCTTCAGCAGCCTCAGCTGCCTGAGCACAGGGACGGAGGACTGCAGCCCCCAGAACCCCTTCGCCTGCCATGTCAGCACCACCAGGGCCTGGACCGCCCTGCTCTCAGCCTCCGGCCCAGGGGGCAGGACCCCTGCTGGGACCCCAGTCCCTGAGCCTCTTCCCCCTTCCTTCGACGACCACCTCGCCTGCCAGGAGGACCTGTCCTGTGAGGAGTCAGACGGCTGCGCCCTGGACGAGGATTGCGGGAGGAGAGTGGAGCCGGCCACAGCCTGGAGGGACCGCGGGGTCCCCGGGAACAGCCTCTGCTCCCTGGACGGCGAGCTGGACATCGAGCAGATAGAGAAGAACTGAGGGGTGCGAGCCCAGGTAGGGCTGGGTGTGCTGGAATCCACAGCCCTCCCTCTGGGCACTAGGTGGGCCCTTGAAGGGGAGCCCAACTCTTGGGCCTGATGAAAGCTTCCTGAGCGGTGTCGGGTCCCAGAGAGGGAGCCCACCCGCTGCCTGGGGGAGAGCCTGGCCTGGCCGCGCCACACAGCTGGGTGTTAGCTTCTCGCCGGCTCCCCGAGCGTGGCAGCCACCAGGTCCTCGGAACTGCCACAGCCCAGGGAGCAGCTTCGGAGTCTGGGTATTTTCTGCCTTTTTCCTCGCGGGATGTTGGGCAGTCTGTTGCTCCCGGCAGAGCTGGGCACCGCTCTGGATCCCCCTGGTGGGGGCGGTCAGGGAGGGCCTGGGGTGGGGGCCGGGGGCCATCTGCTGCATCAGGGCCCTTCGTGGCCTCGCTCAGGTTCGCTTTTGGGGAGTTGGCCCCACAGCTTCTTTCACTCAGTTCTATTCCGTGCCTTCTCTCCCGGGGCTCCCTGCTTCAGGCTTGGGAAGGTTCGGGAGATGCTTCTTTCTGTAACCCCAGAACCATTTGGCCTTAATTCCAAGTGTGAGAGACAGAATCCCTGGGGTACTGGACCGGCCCTCCAGACGGTGAGCCTGTGTCCGGAGTCTCAGGCCCAAGGAGCAGCTTGGAGGGTGCTGGTTAGGGGCCTTCCACGCTGGGTGGAAATTTGGTGGATCTGTTGGCTGAAAAGACAGACTCACTGTGCCTCCCGCAGCATGGAGAGCCGGGCCCCATGGTTCCACCGCCATTGAGGCAGGTTAGCAGATGGCAGCCCTTCTCTGTGGCTGGCTGGTCACTGAGTGATCAACGTGGTTGATTCCGGTGAGTGTAGGGATGGCGCGATACCAGGGGGTATGTCTTGAAAATGACCTGGGGAGACAGGAGCTGCGAGCGGGTGCACAGACGCAGGAGCTGTGCAGTCAGGAGCGAGGGCCGTCCGCTGTCCATTCTGCGGGGGCCCCTGCAGGGTTCCAAGCACCTCCCATTTGTTCTTGAGGACTGTTGGCTGTAACCAGGGTGTACCACCCACCCCAAGACAAGCCCACACCCTTGTCAGCTTAGGGGGAGCCCAGTTCTGAAGGCTGTGTCTCTGCCGTAGGCCCAGCCACGGGCACAAAGCTGGATTCATACTCCCCGCCCCACCCCTCTCCCGCCCTGGCTCCCTACCCGGGGGCCTCCAAGGAGCCTGGGCCCCTGAGGGTTTGCTCTTGGGTAGCTCCTCTCCCTGCCATGCAGACACCATCACATGGGCTCTGCACTATGGGAATCTGGCTTTTAGCGAACTTGGCATCTTCCGCAGACAATAGCAATCGGGCTGGCTTAGGAACAAGTGGCTCATTTTCCCATAAGGCTAAAAATAACTGGCGCGCTCCTCGCGTTGGCTGACATGCGTTAAAAGCACTTTTGTAGACACTTTGCTTTTGCTCGTCTTCCATGGACGAGTGAATGCCTCGCTTCTGCAGGTCGAGCCCAGGTGGTTCTCACCCTCTTTCTCCTAAAGAGAAAGATGCTTTTTGGGAAACTTTGTTAAAGCCTTCTTTTTTAACTACATCAAAAGGGTGGTGGTTCAAATTCCAATATGTGGGTGGCGTTTCTTAAAAATCAGCTGTAAGAAGCTGGCAGAAAGCCCCCAGCCCCGCCGCCCTGAGAGATGGTGTTGCCAGCTCAGGGTGGGTGGCACGTGGGGTATGCCAGGCACTGGGCAGGTCCCAGAGTGGGGGAACCAGCTCGCCTCCAGTGGCCGTAACTCCTGCCAGAGGCACATCTACTTGTGACCCCGGACAGCCAAACCCAAAGCTGGGGGCTCTGAGCAGAGACCTCATGCCCTGTCCCTGCCTAGGTGTATCATGGAGACCGTGTCCTCTTAGAGCAAGTGTGGAGGAGGCCGGGCAGTTGTTGGGTGAATGTGGAGGGCATGATCCCATGCCTTGCCCCCAGAGTACCACTGGGCACAGGAGGTCCTGGCACCACACTCCTGTGTGGCCACCGAGGACACACCGCCTCTAAAGCAGGCTTTCCTGTGGAAGGCAGAGGCAGTAAGGGAGGCAGGTGGTACCGGTGGAGGCTGAGGTGTGCGGCAGCCCCCAGCTCCCTTTGTTTAGGGCTGGGATGGGAGGCACAGGGTGTTAAGTGTGTGTCGTGGAGCTGGGGGGTAGGTGACCTGCCCTCAAACCCTGCCTGCCACCTCCCCACTCAGGCCTGGTGGCAGGGTGGGACAAGCCATGGAGCTGACCAAGTCACAGCCTCCCCGCCTCTCTCAAAGCTGGTTCCATCCACCAGCAAGCTCAGCCCCAGGGCACTTAGGCAGAAATGACCCAGCCTCCTCAGACCCCCCACCTGCCTGTCCTGTGCCCACCACAGCTCCTAGCCCAGGCCCACCACGAAGCAGTCAGGGGAGAAAATGGCGGCTGTCTCTTCTGCTTAGAGAAAGAAATGGCCTTCAGCTGCTTCCATATTTGCCTTTTGACTGGAGAGCGTAGATCCCATCTATAGTTGCCACCCCGTCATCCAAGCCACCATACCGCCTGGAGCAGCCTGTTCCTGCACTCCATCCTGCTGGCCCCAGGGCTTCTGGTCTCAGAGCTTTGGGAGACAGGCTTGCCCAGGAGATGACCGCCCCCCATGTTGGTGTCCCCACAGGCAGCAGATAGCTCACCCCCACCAGCATGATGACCCCAGCCGGGGGCAGTGGCAGAAGCCTCACTTTTGCCCACGAGCCCTGCCTCTGAGGGGAGACTGAGGAAGGGCAGGGCCAGGAGCAAGCCTTGCCAGGCCACCTCCCTGCTCTTGGGGCCCTGAAGAGTGGACTAAGCCTGCAGGAAAGCCGGGTGGGAGGAGGGGCTTTGTGCCACACGCAACCCACTCATTGTAAAGCCCCCCAACTGCCTGAGGCTGCCGTTCACCTGTGGGGCCCGGGCCTGGGGCCACACCCTCTTGCCCTACTTGCAGTGGAGGCTGGAGCTGCCCTGGGCCTCGGGCTCACAGGGAGCTTGTTCTGACCAGACGGACAGATTTTCATTCTCAGAAAGCCTTACTTTTCAACAGATTTTTGTAGCCAGTTTTGTGAATTTGTACACTGAAAGAAAATTTAAAGGGGAAGTCCATAATAAAAAGAAAACCAACCCCAACTTCCAAATGGGTCTCCTGGCGCGGGGGCGTGAGGGGCCATGCCCTAGCTGTGCTGCCTGTCTGAGCAAGCTTCCCCAGCTGTGGAACCCCTGGCCCTCTGCTGGGGGCTCCGCCTTGGTGTCACGCCCGCTGCACCCCCATTTCCACTGATGTGCCATCTGTGGCTACGGGGGTGGTTGCTTGAATCACGGCCACTCTAGACGCCAGCCGGCGGGGAGGCAGCAGGCTGGCTGCACACCGGGGCAATGATGCCGCACCTTGCCATGTCCACGCTGTTGGTCAAACCCCTTTGTCATGCCTCTTTAAAGAGAAAAGAGAAAGATTTTTTTTTTTTAATGGCAGACTGAATGGAGATCTTTTAGCCTAGGTAGGATAGTCTGACCTTCTAGCATAGTCTTTTTGGCAAATGATTTGTGTTTTCACGCGTGGGGAAGCTGTCCTGGGGGGTCGGGCGATGGATAGCACAGAGGCTGTCTCGGGGTGCAGGAGCTTCCCGAGCTGGACGGTGTGGGTGTTGCAGAGCTTCAGGAAGTGTGGCGGGCAGAATGCAGAGACCGGGGCCCAGGGCCCGCCGCCCCCTCGGCCTGGCCTCCCCGCACGGGCCGTGGCTTGCACCCCAGCCGCTCTGGTCTCTCAGGAATTTGCTTGTTACTTTTACTGTGTAAATAAAGCTTCCTGGTTCAGTCCCCATGTGTCTGGTGCCAGCTGTGTCGTTTCTGTTGGGTGTGGTGAACTGGCAGGTCCCCCCCTTCCCGCAGGAGCGTTAGCTCTGGGCTGGGAGGGACACGATTGGACCCTTCTGTCCCTTCCAAGCCTCGGGGTCTGAATCGGTAAAATGGGGCTAGCAGACGTCACAGAGCTGTGGAGAGGCTCAGGCGCAGGACGCTGTGGGAGCAGCCGGGGAAGGTGAAAGGCTGACCGTGGCCGCAGCTGCGTCATGGGAGCCTTCCAGGGCTGGGCTGTTCCGGGTCCAGCCGGGACCCCCAGGACAGCGGCGGGGAGACACTCCTTATGTCATTTGACTTAGGAGCAGTGGAGGAGTCTGCCCTTCTGGGCACATCAGCTCAGCCTTCGCCAGTGCCAGGAGGCAAGGCCGCACTGCAGGGTGCTGAGCCATGCCCAGCCTGGCCTAGAGCCCTGAGGGGCCTGGGATGGCCCCTACCACCCACCCACCGGGGTAGCGGAGGAGGCGGCGCACAAAGGTCACCAGCTCCAGGCTTCTGCGCCCGCAGCAGGCAGCACAGTGCGGATTTCTGCTGCATGAATTGCGGGGGCCCCAGAAGCACGAAGCCAGCCCAGTGTGGCTCACTGTCCCCGTGTGTGGCCCTCTGCTTTCCCCGACTCGGGAGTTGGGGTGCTTGTGGCCTGGAGGGCAGGCGTGGAGAGGTTTGGTTTCTGTAACTCAACACTTGCCCACACGATCTGCCCGTGGAAGCCTGGCCTAGAAAATTTGTGAGGGCCAGGGCAGCCCCTCTGGGAATCTCCCTGCCCTTTTTTTTTTTTTTTTTTCTTTTAACAAGAACCTTTAAAAAAAAAAAAAAAGGTTTATGGAAACTGAACTCAAGAAACAGGGGAAGCAGGGCTGCTGGGAGAGGTGAGCCCCTCATCCTCACTGCTGTCCCCATGGCCCTGCTGCACCCAAGGCCCAGGGACTCACTGATCCGAGGCTGGACGCATTGACTTCCCCAGCCCACCCTCACCACTGCCTTGTATCTGATGGATGAAGCAGGGCAGAGGCCGGCGGGGGCTTCTACCAAGCATAGTGCCCCCATCTGAGGGTAGGGCACCTGGAAGAACCTCTGGCCCTTGTCAGCCCCTTGCCGCCCCCCATCCCCAGATGAGGTCCCTGGCTGGATGGCAGCTCCATTCTGCCCTGCCGTGGGGCCTGGCCCTTGGCCTCACCCCAGTGCAGTGCCCAGGCCAGGCGCAGGTGCTTCTGACATGGGACACGCACGGAGTCTCCTTATCTGCACGGCGATCATAACCCTGTGGGCTTACGAGAAAATCAGTGTGAACCCCGCGGCCGCCCTGGATGGCCACTGTGTCCGGTGTGCAGGAAGAGGGCCGGAGGAAAGAAGGCGGGAGGAAATGCCACAGAGACAGTGCTCAGGCTCCCGGGTGACTCTTGGTTTCTTTCTGTAGACTTTTCTGGTAAATATCCTGTAATAACACATGCTGCTTTTATAATGTTAAAAAAAAAAAAAACCCAAAAAACAAAAATCAGAACTGAATGCAGGCTGCCCAGTGTGGTCACCGCCCACACCAGGACAGTTCTGAGGGGCAGCAGGGGCTAACGGCACTGCTCCGGGTCGGGAGGCGGACTCCAGAGCTCCTGCCCGAGAGCTGTGCCACATTCGTCTGTCCCACCCTGTCCCCACCTCTGCCCTGAGTGAACATACAGGAGCCTTGCCAGCTGCCAGCTGCTGGCCAGCCTCCCTGAGAGGGGCAGGAACCACCACCCAGCAGGACAGGCCCAGGACGGTGGCACCAGGTCAGGCCTCAGGCTTTCTGAGGGCTCAAGCTGAACGGAAGGAGGAAAGAACTGAAGTCAGCTGGCCCAGGGGCGCTCACATCTGACGTGGAGGCCTCTGCCTCACTTGGCCCAGTTCCCAGCCTCATGTCAGCGAGATGAGGACATGGACATTCCCTCATCGTCCCAGAGCCCCCTTTTTTTTTTTTTTTTTTTTAAGACCAAGCGTCGCTCTGTTGCTCAGGCTGGAGTGCAGTGGTGCAATCTTGGCTCACTGCAACCTCTGCCTCTTGGGTTTAAGCGATTCTCCTGCCTCAGCTTGTGAGTAGCTGGGATTACAGGCGCCCGCCACCATGCCTGGCTAACTTTTTTTGTGTTTTTTTAGTAGAGACAGGATTTTGCCGTTTGACCAGGCTGGTCTCGAACTCCTGACCTCAAGTGATCCGCCTGCCTCAGCCTCCCAAAGTGCTGGGATTACAGAAGAGAGCCACTGTGCCCGGCCCACAACCGAGTCCTGACAGTCATTTGAGGAAGTGGCATTCGCTGGCCTCACTCCTCCACCTGGCACCACATGCCGTCTTCTGTGGTTGGGGTTTGGTTGGGATGGAGACTGCACCCCTGTTCCTCGTCCGCCTGGTCTCTTTGCCAGCCTGAGTCCTGGGGTTGCTGAGCAGGTAGGGGGAAGTCTGGAGGGTTGGGGCCATTCTGCCACCTGCCAAGTAGCTGCGATGGGAAGAGATGGGGTTCCTGTGACGGCGCTTGGGATCCTAGGCCCAGCCAGGCCTGAGCTTTTAAGTCCTGACACTGCCAGATCTCTCGTTGGACTGAGCCACTTTGAGTGTTCGTAAGCAGCACACTGAGCTGGGCTCGGTACTGTGTGGGCCCTAGAGCTGGAAGGGGCGAGGGTGGGTGAGGCCCAGGAAAGGGGTGCTGCTCTTTCGGCCCGCCCCTCCGCCCCCCACCCTGCTGCAACTCTCGGTGGTTGGGCCTGGCAGCTCAGGAGCCTGGGAGGTGCGGCTGGGCCCAGGCTGTGGCTCACTTGGGGCCTTGGTGGGAAAGACCCTTGGGAGCCCCCCTGGCCTGTGGCCCTGGGTGTTGTGTCTTTTCACAGCAGTTCATACACGTGCTGAACACAGGGCCTTAGCCCACTGCCAGCCCCGAGCTGCAGCCCCACGTGCGGCCAGCGGCTCCACGCTGCCTCTGCCAGGGCCCAGGCCCCCTCCACATGCTGGAAATGGCCAGACTGCTGGAAGGACCCTCAGTTCTGGGCAGCACCGACCCCCGGCAAGCATCAGGGCACGCCACATCAGCTCCAGCCAGGGGACAGGGCACCCTGTGGAGTCAGGAAGTGCCTGCTAAGGAAGTGAATCCCTGTATTTTGTAGACAGGGTAATAGGATTAGCGGTTACAAGACCATCACTGGTGGGGCTGGACCTCACCCCTCAGAAGAGCCCATCTCTAGAGTGAGGACACCGGTGTCCTGGCCCAGCCAGAAAGTCAGCCACGGGGTCACTACACCCCGAGGGAGGATTCCAGGCAAGCGTGGGAAGCAGCACTGCAGAAGGCGCTCAGAAGGGCCTGGGAGGCGGGGCCGGACCTTCCTGCCAGTCGCAGCCCCATGCCTCACTCACTGTTGGCCTTCAGCAAGTCCCTAGCTCACTGCACCCCAGGCTCTAGACCTGTGCAATGGGAAGAATGACAGCACCCGCTTCACTGAGCCCACCGCAGCCCAGAGGGTGGCATGCTCTCTGCCCAGACAGAGCAGGAGTCTGCACCCCCAGGGGTTGTCCCTCTGGGCACCCCACTCCTGGGCAGCAACTAGAAAGAGGAGGCCTCAGCTTGAACTTCCTCCAGAGGGGTCGCTGTCTTGGTTGGAAGCTTCTCCATGAAACATAAAAGGAGAAAAAAACTAGAGACCCACAAACGAACCCAACAGCACGCACAACCCCTCCAGGCCACCACCGAACTGCGGCCGCCACCTGAACGTCCCGTGTGGTCTCCTAAGGAGCTGTAATTGGGGACTCCATCGAGGGGCCAGCCATCCGCATGTTCTCAACGAAGGGGCCAAATGGCCCTCCCTCAGATCCAGTAAGTAACACTGGCCTGGCTGGTGGCCTCTCATCTTGATGAAAAGACTCAGTCACCGTTTCCCCTGATTCTGACTGAACAGTGGCCGGCCTTCCTAAAGCTGCCCTCGTCCCCGCTCGGGTCCCACACTTTCTCATTGTCTGCCTTCATGTAATGGAAATCCTGTTACAGGGACCCCTGGCTTCGCTCAGAAGCAGTGGTCTCCCAAGGGTTGGCAGTAGCATCTGAACTCATTTAGGGAGAATTGGAGCAATCGAGTTATCTGTTCAGCTGACGGATTCTGAAACCTGAAACTTGCTCCCAGGAGCCCTGTGGGAAGGCTGCTGTGCCCTTGGTTGGGAAAGCAAAGCTCATCACCACCCACCACCAGGCTGCAGGCTGCCCCGTTAGGGAGGGCAGCGCCAAAGTTTGCCCTGGACTGCCTTGTTCCAGATGGGGCCAACGGCAGCTCACTGGCCCCTCTGGGCCTCAGTTTCCCCATCTGCTAAGTGAAGGGGTTGGAGCAGGCGAGGTGTGTCAGGACCCTTGTCCCTTGCCCCTCTGATATTCAGTGGCTCAAGCATAAGGCAGGACAGGGACAGTGGCCCAGACCCTGTTGGTGGCCTCCCCTATTCGGTTCTTCCTAGCAGTCAAAGCCTGAGTCAGAGGCTGCTGGTCAAGGCAGAGTTTATTGAACTGTTAATTTCCTCCTGCACATGCCGGGCATGACAACTTCAAGTCCGTCCAGCAGTGGCTCCAGAAAGTACCCTGTGTGCCTCGGACACAGGCTGCAGCTCTTGCTGTGTAGCACCGGAGCCCCCACAGTGCCCTCGGGAGCTGCCCCTGGTCCCTGTCTGCAAAGGTGACTGTGGGGACAGAAAGCGGCGGGCTGGTGCTATTTCGGGGGTGGGGTGGTGGGTAGTGTGCTTGGGCAGTCGCAGGGAGGCTGACGTGGTTCTGCGCTGCAAGATCTGTGCACAGCAGGCCCCTGGTTTATTCCAGGCTCCTCACTTAAATGCAGAGATCTGAGGAGGCGGCAGTGGGCGAGCGCCTCCGAGTCCAGTTAGGTGGAGTTTACTGCAGTTAAAGGACCAGGTGCATGGTGAGTGAGTGAGTTCCGGGATTTGGGAGCTTCCCAGAGGCCTGACAGGTCTGTCTCCCTCTCCTGGACTTCACTACAGGAAGCTGAAGTCAGGGCCCAAGCGGGAGCAGGCCACTCAGGTAGGGAACATATGCCTGCCCACACAGGACAGAAGGCAGGGCTGTCAGGGCCTTGGGTGGTCTGGGCACTGGGGCGGGTGGAGGAGGGGCAGGGGTGGGGGAGAGGCAGGGGTGGGGGAGGTGGGGCTCTCCCAGGAGGCCGGTCACTTGTCCACGTGCTGCAGCAGCAGGTCCACAGCCTCTGCGAGGTTGTCCACATACCCATCAGCCTTCACTTCCGGATGGTGCTCGTCACTGGGCCTGGAGAGGATGGCAGAGGTTAGTCCATGCCCCCATGTTGACCCCTCTACAAATACACCCACCTAGCATCTAGCACAGGCCTGGCCTCAGCTTGAGGAAACCTCCAGGTCTTGCCAGGCAGCCATACCCGTGACCACTGGCCATCCCCCTCTTCCCTGTCCCCTACTCAGGCACACATGGCCCCTCCTGACTGTGCCCTCAACCTGGACACCTTCCCAAACCTGTCTCCCATTGGGAGCTTGCTCAGCCTCGTGGCGCAGTGACAGCGGCCCAGCGCCCTCGGGTCCCCAGCACAGGCAGCTCACCTTCGATGGTGGGGACGTGAGTGTATGCTGCTCTGGGCTCCCCGGGGGCTCACCCTGCATCCCTGGCCTGGCCTAGTGCCTAGTGGGAGGAGCCCAGGGCATGTGCACTGTGGGGACTGCTGGGGGAGAGCCCCAGAGCTCCTGCCTGCCCTACCTTGAGGCCTCATCCACCCGACAGAGGGGGCACTGGGTTGCTGGGTAATCTGCCCTCTGGCTGGGATTCTGGGGGCAGGAACCTCCCCAAACCTTCAACCACTCCCCAGGCATCTCCCGAGGTCTCACTGATGCTGAGGACATAGGAATGGTTCCATGAGGCAGTGCAGAAGCCTCTGGGCCCTGCCAGGGGACTTTGTGGAAGGCTCTGTGGGCTGAGTCCTGAAGGCAGGCGGGGGCTATGGGTAGACATGCGTGGGAGAGGAGAGCCCCAGCCACAGGAAGAGGTCAGGTGAGTTAATGGGGACATCCCAGAGCCTTTTTTTTTTTTTTTTTGAGACCAAGTGTCACCCTTGTCCAGGCTGGAGTGCTGCGGTGAGATCTTGGCTCACTGCAACCTCCACCTCCCGGATTCAAGCGATTCTCCTGCCTCAGCTCGTGAGTAGCTGGGATTACAGACTACTTTTGTATTTTTTTAGTAGAGACAGGGAGGGTTTCACCATGTTGGCCAGGCTGGTCTCGAACTCCTGACCTCAAGTGACTCCCAAAGTGCTGAGATTACAGGAGAGAGCCACCACGCACAGCCAGTACCCCAGAACCTTGACAGTCATTTGAGGAAGTGGTACCTCATCCTAGGGGCTGTGAGCCAGAAGACCCCTCCCCACAGCCTTGCATCCTCAGAGGGGCTGCTGGAGCTTGGCAGGAAGTGGGGACCGGCCCGTCTGCAAACCTACCACTGCCTAGGGAAGTGTTGCTCGGATCACCCCATGGCCTGGCCCAAGCTCCCTGAGAAGCAGGGAAACCGCAGCCTCCCAGCTGTGCGCCCCGCCTTGGAAGCTGCCACCCTGGTCTAAGAGGACGTGCTTGAAATTGCTTCTCACAACATCTAAAAGTTGTGTTGTCCCTTTCAAAGCGTTTGCTTTCTGCAAAGGGCTTTCTTTACCCTAAAATGACTGTCATGGGTAGCGGTGCCTTTTCTTTTAAGGGTTCTCAGCCCAGTGGCCTGGAGGCTACGTCCTGCACTCGGGGACTGCTGAGGCCGTGGACCCGCACTCGGGGACTGCTGAGGCCGTGGACCCGCACTCGGGGACCGCTGAGGCCGTGGACCCGCACTCGGGGACCGCTGAGGCCGTGGACCCGCACTCGAAGACCGCTGAGGCCGTGGACCCACACTCGGGGACCGCTGAGGTGTGGACCTGGACGGGGCCACGGGGCAGCCCCTGGCAGGGGAGGGCAGTATGGGCTCCTCTGTGACTGGTGGGTACACCTTTTGGCTCTTGTCCAGGTCCCAAGGGAACCCTGTCCCCTGAGCCCCTCCAGCGCCCCCACTTGCTCGGCCACCCGCTTATACGGGGTTGCGGCCACTTCCCCTTCTGCTGTCTGAGCACAGCACTCAGGCCTCACGTCCCTCGCTTCCTTACACCCTCCAAAGAAGAAATGGCCACCCCCATCTTGAATAGGTGAGGAAACAGCTCAGAAAGGTTAAGAGACTGGCTGAAGGTCACACAGTGGGGAGGGCAGAGCTGGGATCTGACCGAGTTCTACTCCCAGCCCTGGTTCTTTGGAGAGCTTCCACCACTGTTGGACCTTCCTGCTCCTTCCAGCAAAGGGTGGCTGAGAGCACCCACTCCAAGCAGAGGCACCCACAGATGCCAGAACCAGTGGGTGTTGCTCTATTGCTCCTGAATGAACACACACCAAACTAAGAGCCTTGGGGACCAAACAAGGGGACAAGTGTGTGGCGCCCTCTCCCGAACTCCCACCCATACCCCACCCCCACCCTCACCCTTACCCTCATCCACACCTGCACACTCAACCCCACACACCCCCACACTCACCTGCACCCCCATCTGTACCCTCACCCTCCCACACCCCAGTCCCACCTGCACCTCACCCTCACCTGAAACTTCACCCTTACCCAGACCTTCACCCCCACCCTCACCAGTACCCCCACCCGCATCTGTACCCACCCCCCCACCTGCACCCACATCTTCACCTGCACCCCAACCCTCACCTGCGCCTTCACCCCCATCCCCACCCTCACCCACACTGCCATCTGTACCCGCACTCTTGACTGCACCTGCAACCCACCAGCACCCCAACCCTCATTAACATCCTCACCCACACCCTCACCTGTACCCCCACCCGCATCCCCACCCCCACCCTCACCAGCACCCTCACCCACAACAGCTCCATCAGCACCTGCACCCACTCCCAAACCTGCTCCCTCACCCGCACCCTCACCCACACCTTCACCCTCACTCCCACCCCTCCCCGCACCTCTCCCGCTTAGTCAGAACCCTGGGCAAGAACAGCTCATGTCAGTCTCGGGGCTTTAGAGGCCTCTCTCTCTGTTCATGCCATTCTGTGTGTTCTGTGATAGCACAGGGTGTCCACGCTTTAGGAAAGGCAGCACTGAAGACAGGCATGATGCCACATCTGTGCTGAAATCTGTTCTGGGCACCGTCACAAGGTCTTCTGGGGTATGGGCCACTTTGGAAAATTGCATGCCAATATCTTCTAGCAACCTGCAGTCCTACTCCTAGGTATGTGCTCAGCAGAAATGCATCTGCACATTCACCAAAGGCACATACTAGAATGTTCCACACAGCTTGCAATAGCAGAAGTCAAACACTGGACAAATGCCCGCCAGTGGGAGGATGGGAAAACAGACGGTGGCAGAATCGCACGCTGGAATGCTCCGCAGTGGCTCAGCCTGGGGTGAGCTCCCGCTGCACGGCAACGTGGGAGCCCCAGACCTGAAGAGCAACCGAAGCCATGTGAGGAACGCACAAGGCATGGCCGATTCACAGACAGCTCCAGAGCTGGCAAAGGCAGGCTAGTGACAGAGGGTGGGATGGCGGTTTCCTCACGGAATGGTGAATGGGGTGCCAGGAATGTTCTAGATCTTGGCCGGGGCTGGGCTAACATCCTGCTCTTCACTTTTAGAGCACTTTACTAATGTTATTTCTCAAAGATTTAATTAAAAAGCCACATATGGGCCAGGCGTGGTAGCTAGCTCACACCTGTAATCCTAGTACGTTGGGAGGCTAAGGCAGGAAGATTGCCTGAGGCCAGGGGGTCGACACCAGCCTGGGCAACGCGGTGAAACCCCATCTCTACAAAAAATACAAAAATTAGTCAGGTGTAGTGGCAGTCGCCTGTAGTCCCAGCTATTCAGGAGGCTGAGGTGGGAGGATTATCTGAGCCTGGGGGGTTGAGGCTGTGGTGAGCCGTGATCATGCCACTGCACTCCAGCCTGGGTGACAAAGTGAGACCCTGTCTCCAAAAAAAAAAGCCACATATGATGCTCACAGATGCTATTATGTAACCCAGAGGGCCAATCCTATCTGTGGCCTGCTTTTATATTTTTTAAGGGATATAAAAAGAAGAGAATAATACCCAAAAGAGACCAAATGGAAGCCTGCAGAGCCTGCCGTGGTAAGGATCTGCCCCCTGGTCTGGCCTTCCCACTCCCTGTACCCCAGGTCTCCGGACAGGCCCTCCTGGGAACAAGTTCTTGCTCTTGGGAGGCCAGTGCTTCCACTCAAGTGACCCCTCGCCCGCTGCTGCAGGAGGTGCGGCTGCTCCGGGCTGGGCAGGGCCGGTTCCGGTTTCCTGGGACTGCCAGCCACGCCTGGCTCCAGACTGTGCAGATATACCGTGCCCTGGTACAGAACAAAGGGTGGACAGGGATATAAGGTCCCTTCAAGGCTGCTGATGCTTTCCCTCTTACTCGGGTCCCTCTTGGAGGACAGATGCCATGAGGGGAAGCGCTTCTCCCCTCGGCAGCTCTACCTCTGAGACTGCTGGCCCTGGTCGAGGGTACGGCAAGGTAGGTGGGCAGGAGGGGCCGCTGACTGAGACAGAGACAGCACCAGATCAGCTGGCTGGCTCAGCAAATCAGATCAGCCCCCTGGCAAAACACCTCTCGGCCTCAGTTTCTTCATCTGTGCCTTGAGCCCCCTACCAGCCACGTGGCCTCAGGCAACTTCCTTAGGCCCCTGTGCCTTGGTGTCCCCACCTCTAGATTGAGGTCATAATAGCGTGCACCACGGGCTCCCGTCAGGAGGGCAGGAGCTGACATTCGTGGCAAGGACAGGTTGGTTGGTGCGGGCATGGGCGCTATTGTGGCTAAAATCGGGAACTCAGCAACGCTGTCTAGGGAATGCACCATGGGCTGGGGCTGGGTCGGCCAGGGAGGTGGTTTGTGACTGGCCTTGAGCCTTCCCCTGGGCACACAGGCTGGGTGGTGGGGACAGGCAGGCAGGCAGGCAGATGGACACACCCTGGTGTGTGGGGTACAGCGAGGACAGGGTGAGATGTATGGGGAAAGGGTGAGCCCACCATAAGCACTGGAGTGGGGGGGGTGGGTCAGGAAGGCTCCAAGCAGGATCCTAGGGGACGTCCCAACAGCCTGAAGTCCCAGCAGGCCTGGCACTAGGGAGGGTGGCTGCAGGCTCACTCCTGCGCCACAGCTCTGCCCCCTCTTGCCCTCTGCACCTGTGGCGCCAGCCTCCCTGGGCTCACCTCTGCCTGGCCTGTGTGCATGGCCGGGGCTCCCCCTGGGGTCTGGGAAGTTGAGCTTGGAAGCCTGCCTGCTGCCACCATGTGTGCCCAGCCACACTCACATGGAGTCCAGGGCTGAGGCCTCGCTGGTACCAGTCCTCTCAGCCAGTTCTCATCTGATTCCCAACTTCTCTCCCCATGGCGGTGAGAGGTCTGGGCTCCTTGTTGCCCAAAGCGGAACAAAAATTTTTCCAGCAAACACTGCCCACAATTCATCATCCAAGCCCCCTGGGGACTGGCCCCCAGGACCCCCTCCTCGGGCACCTCCCAAGCCAGGCTTACTGTCCAGGCAAAGGAAACCAGCCCCGAGAGGGAACAAGAGTCCCCACAGAAGATGAGGCTTCGTAATGAGAATCCAGCCAGCCCCACTCCGTGCACGTACCTAGCCGAATGGCGTCTGTGGCTAATTATGTTTAATTACATATCATTTAAATTCAAGAATCCACTAAAAGAAAGAAAGGATTACATTAGCACCCGGCCAGTGTTTGCCGACACGCAGCAGAAATCGTGGACTTTTATGCCTTAATGACCTGACGCTGCTGTGGGCTGCGGCTCCCAGGGAGTTGGGGTAGGCAGGAGGGGACCGTTCCTGGCCTGCTGGCCCCAAGCCCCTGAAGCCACTCTGCCTGGTCCAACGGCCTGCGCAGGAGTGGTCCCTGCCCCACACTGGCCAGTGCCCTGTGACCTGTGGACCTCAGAGATGCCATGGTACAAAAGCTGAACCAAGAAACCCAGCAAAAGTGCGCCCTTGGTAGTGGGGACAGAGTGAAGCTGGTGAAGCGGGAGGGACCACAGGCCTTCCTGTCTTGAGTGCTCTGCTGGGACAGAGCTGGAGGAGGAGAAGGAAGAGACAGGAACACGGCCACACACGGAGGGAGGGAGGGCAGGGACAGGAGGGACTGCAAGACAGGCAGAAACAGAGAAAGGGAAAAGAAACAGAAAAGGAGGGCGGTAGAGACAGACACATGGAGGGAGGGGACAGGCCCAGGACACAGGAATAGGGAGCACACCATGTGCAGGGCACAGGTCTTCACCAGGCAGGGAGGTGTCGCTCGGGCTGGGGCTGCCCCAGGGTTCTCTGTCCAGGCCACATGGGCCTGCATAAGTCCCTCTGCCCTTCCCTGGCTTACAGGCCCTGGCTGACGCTCCCTGTGGGTGTCCCAGCACTGCTCCTCCTCTGCCGCAGACCCAGCCCTGGCCCTCACACAGGTGAGTACCCTGCTCTGTCCCCAGTGAACTGCGTGGCCCAGGGCAGGTCTCTTTACCTCCCTGAGCCTCGGCTTCCTCATCTGTAAGGTGGCAGGGGGCCTGGCTCCAGGGGCCACTCTGAGATGAAACTGAGATGAAACGGGGCGAGACTGAACACGAACCTGGCATTTCCCCTGCACCTGGGGACTCTGCAGCCCACACTGGCGCTGGCTCCTGCCCCCATCCCACCTCCACCCTCTGCCCTCCAGGCTTCACAGGCCAGTTCCACACTCATGGTTCTCATCACTGCTGGGAAGGAAAGAAAAGGGCCTGGAGTCAGGGCACTGATGGGAGAGGGGGCGGGCAGAACTGAGTGGGGACGCTTCCAGAAACGGACATGAAAGCGAGCACCACTCCATCCATTATCCTTGCTGCTGTCCTGAGAATGTCGTGGAGACACCGGTCCTTTGCAGGGCAGCTTCCTCTCCAAGCCAGAGTGCCCGGCCCTCGGGGCCCGGCTGGGCTCTCCTCTCCTGTCCTGGGTGCGGCCTCCCTCAGGCTGCATTTGGGTGTCTCTGGCTGAGGACCTGCTTCCGGTGTGGGGCGCCCTCCAGGTACCTGCCCCATCCTTGCGCAGCACCTGCAGGTGGGTCCTCCTGTCTGTTTTGGAGGTGGAAGTGGAGGGACACGGCAGTGAAGTGTGTGAGCAGAATGACCAGGAGGCTGGCCTGGAGCTAGCATGGCTTCCTCAGGCCCCACAGGGTGACCTGGGCCCCTTGGGGACAAGAGATCTTCTGCTAAACCCTGTTCCTTTCCCTTTCTTCCTCCCTCTCCACTGGCTTGTCCATCCAGCCCGGCCCCCTCTCGTCTCTTTTGCAGCCAGAGTAGCTTCCCCAAATGCTCACCTGCTCCCACCTCCCCCTGTAAACTGCTGTGGCTCCCTACTGTCCACGTCATAGCCCAGTTCCTCAGCATGGCTGACAAGTCCATCCTGCCTGGGCCTTACCTGCGGACCTTCCTTCCCATGCCAGCCACTCAGTGCCTGGGCCACCGCTCCACAGACGTCCCAGCTCTCCCTGCCACTGCCCATGCTATGCCCTAGAATGCTCTTGAAACCTGTTCCACCTGCAAACTCCTACTCATGCTTAAAGACCCTACTCACTTGTCCCCATCTCCAATCTATGTTCCTTCCACTGGGTGAGTTACTGTCTCTTCTGAGCATGCAGAATGTGCCCCCCCACCCCACCCCACCCCACGCCACCACAGCTGGCTGCTGTGCCGCTTCACCTGCAGGGGATGGTGCTGACTTCGCT
>NW_016107550.1:624696-644667 GCF_001604975.1 Cebus imitator
CCCCCCCCCGCCCCCCCGCCACAGGCCTGGCACAGAGCAGGCACCCAGGAAGTCTCCACCAAATGAATGAACAAAGGCCCCCAGCTGGGGGGCAGCACCCGTCATCAGTGATTCCTCCCTCTCATGCCCTGTGAGTTGAATGCAGGGAATGAGTGAGTGAGAGGCAGAAAACAAGGCGGTTCTGTGCCTGGCTAGCTTCACAGGGACAGTCTCAATTGAAGGAAATGGTGGCCAGATCCCAGCAAACAAGCCTCACGAGGGCGGTCTCCCTGCCGCTATCTCCAGGGCACATGCAGGCCAGCACCGCCTCCTGGGCAACACTGACCAAGGGGACATGGCGGCCTCTCCCGGAGGGGCTCTTGAGGGTCCTGCCCTGCCTGGGGCTCCCAGTGGGTGGCCCATCCACCCCCTCTCCACCCTGCAGGGGCAGGGGCAGGGTGGGGAAGAGGCTCTCACAACTGGAGGCCGCAACAGCTGCCTGCCCGTGGAGGGCCACGTTCCCCGTCCCCAGTTGCTTTGGAAAGGCGGTAGCTGAGAGCCAGGTGCTGGGGCGGCTGCCCAGTGAATTCAGGGATCCACGCATTGGCATCAGAGGGTGATGTCAGCTCGGCTGTGCTGACAGACTTGGAAAACAAAGAGGCCGCTGATTCACGAGGTGGAGGTGGCAAGGCCGGGCATGGGGCAGCCTCCATCTGAACCCCAGGAGCCCAAGATCCCTGGGGCCTGGGGGGTTGTTTCTAGAAGGGTGTTCACCAGAGCCTGGCCCTGGCAAGTGCCGGGAGGATGTGGCTGGGAGGCCTGCCTCCACCTGCACACTGCAGCTGCTCTGAAGGCTGATTATCAGATGCCTGCAGCAGCGCAGCACAGACACTAGGCCTGTGCCCACAGGGTTCCCTGCTGTCCACACGCCGGCTCAGCACGGCCACCCTCAGGACAGCAGCTTGCAGTGGCCTGGTGATGGGGGAAGAACAACCCACATGCTGCCCGTGACCTGGCCTGAGCTGGGCTCCTGGCAGATGCCCGAGGGTCAGTGACCTCCTTACAGGGTGGTGGGGTGGTGGGGCAGTGGCAGGGTGGACATGGTCACAGATCTCAGGCAGGCTGCTCCGACCCCTCCGTTCCCTGGGCTAACACTGGGCCTAGGTTCTGGAAGTGCTTCGGGGGGGTGTGACATGTCCAGACCCAGGTACCTCTAGAAAGGTGCCGTGTCCTACTGCTTACAAAGAAATCTGAGCCAGGAGGAGCTCCTTCCCATGGAGCCTGTGCATCCAGCTGAGGCCTCCGGCCCAGGAGGGACACAGAGCTCTGACCTGGTGGCTGCCTGCAGAGATCACATGGCGCCCGAGCCAGCACTCCAGCCCCAGGCCTGGGCCTCAGCAGGTGCTGGGGACACAGGCTCCAGCCTCAGCTGTTTCACCTCACTCGGGGACTGCTCAGCCTCAGGCCTGTGTCCCCCCAAGCCGGCTCTGCCCACAGGCCTGGGGACTGCTGTGAGTCAGCCTGGAGCCCTGGAGCCCAGCCTGGGGACCCTCTAGCCCAGGGCACCTCCTGCCACGGAGGCCAGCTGGGTCCAGGCAGGAAGGGCAGTCTGCAGGGACTGGAGGGTTGGGCCACATGTCAGCCCGATGGCGAGGACCGCAGGGAGGCTCCCATTCTGGAGACTTGCCTCCCCACCCCCTCCCCCCCCCACCCCCNCCCCCCCCACCCCCACCGCACCCCCGCTCACACATGCGGGAGCTTCTTGGGCTACTTTAAAGCCACTTGGCAAAAAAAAGAAATCCAAATAAAAACCCAGGCCTGAAGGAGTCCTCGCTCTGGGCCTCTCTGGGGCCCTCAGCCCTCTGGCCAGGAGCAGGGATGGGGACACACTTCCCCGACTGGGCCCTCCCTTGGAAGTGCCATGCTCCCTTTCCCACTGGCCCAGCCGAGAGCAGAGCAGTGGCCGGCTTAGGGGGACCACATGCTGGTCCCCCATCATCTATCTGGCCATCTGCTCCTCTGCAACCAGGAGGGGTGGGGTGGGAGGAGGTGACCCGTCCCCGGAGCCCCTACCCATAGCATCTGTGTGTGACTGGGAAAGTTGTGCACCCTGGCTGAGCCTGCCCAGCCCAAACCACCCAGGCCCGCCTTCCCCCCACCTAGGGTGAGCCAGACACCCACACAGGCTGGGCATGAGGGCACTGCAGATGTCCGGCCAGGCTGCAGCCCCCAGCTGGCACTGCATACAAAGAGCCACGGCAATGTTGAGAGGCCAGGATTCCCCAACTCTGTCCTGCCCCGGCCTGGCCCCAGCCGCAGTGCCCCTCCCAGGGGCTGTAGCTGGCCACGCCCGCCCTGCCCCACCTGTCTAGGAGGCCTGTCAAGGATGTCTCCGAGCTAAGAGTAAGGTGGGGTCCTGTGCCCCCAGCCGAGAGACACACCTTCCCTGCGTACATGTGTGTGGGCGGGTGCGACCCAGAGATAGGAGAGGAGACGCACTGTCTCCTGCCCTTCGGCCTTGGGTCCCTATAGCCTCCTGGTGGTTTGACCCCCCCATGTGGATGTGTGAAGAGCTGGGGTGGGGGCAGGGCTGGGCAAGCTGAACCCCAATTTTCTTCCATTATGAGGGCAGGGCTGCCTAACTGAACCCCCTTTCCTTCCAGTGGGTGGTACCCAGAGCCTGCCCCCGCTGACCTGTCCTCTAGCTAGTAAGTACAAGAGTCTCCTCGCAGAAGGAGGCACTCACTGGGCTCTGAGCCCTGGTGGGTAAACCGAGGCACAGAAGGGCCTTGCCCAAGGTCTCACACACTCCCGAGAGCCCCAGACTCACTAGAAATAGGCCTTGCCTGCAGCCTGCAACCCAGAGCTCTCCCCAGCCAGTGGGCAGGCCCTGGGGTGCAGGTGAGACTGCTCTAGCTAGCAGACGGACGGCCGCCACATCAGCGATACCACAATCGGCCCACACCTCTGCAGCAGGCCAGCTGTGGGCGGCATCTCCACGTGTTCTGCACAGCACGCTGTGGGGTGCGTACCGTGATCTGCTTCTCTGAGATAAGGAGACAGACCCCAGAGAGGAAGGGCTATGCCCAAAGTCACAGCCAGAGGCAGCGAAGCTGGGGTTTCAACCCAGTTGGTCTCCCTTCCACAAGAATGGAAATCTGGGCTCACATTAGTGATTCCTCCCTGGGCACATGGGCATAGCCTGTATCTGGGGGTCTCTGATAGGCTGGTTGGCTCTGGCTAGACCTGGAGGCCTGTGGGCAGGGGTCTCCCCTCTCAGCCACCCCCAGATGGAGCCAGGGTGCTAAGAAGAGGCAATGGAGGTGCAGCCTGCGTGGAGGCCGATGGGGACTTGGAGAAGAGGAAAGGTGCATGCTGGGAGTGCACGTGGGCCTGGCAGCTCACAGCCTCCCCATGGCTGGTGCTCTGCATGGGGCCGCCCAGATGCCTGTGTTGCTTGGGATCTGCCACCTGATGGTCAACAGGACCTGGGGGCCAGGGCTGAGGCAAGGGTATGTGCCAGCCAGCCAGAGGGCAGGGAGGCCTGGGCAAGGCTTTGGGCTCCCAAGCTGGAGCCTGGCGGGGAAGGGCTTTTGCTGTGAACCTTGGCACCCGCCAGTCCCTGTCCACAGGGAGGAAACGGGGCTTATTTACGGCTGGGTTTAGCCAGGTGGCACCCTGTCAACCAGAACTGACATCATGGCGCCAGCCATTTCCTGTGCGGTCCTCACTGCCCCAGTGACTGAGGCTGAGAGCAGGCGTGGGACGTGGTGAGAGGGACTGGTGGCGATGCTTGGCGGTCTCCGGAGACTCCCTCACGTGGCAGATGCGGCCCCTTGAATCCCCAGCCCTGGCTGGAGTGTGGGGCAAGCGGTACCACTGCCTGTCTTCACCCGATTCACGTACACATAAGGCCCCGCAAACACACAAAACCAGAAGCTGGAAATCTGGCTTCTTGATAAAATCTGAAAGACCCCAGTATGGGTGGACAAACCGCGGGCAGCGGTGTGCCGCAGGGTGTGATGTGGCAGCTGTCCCCTTGGAAGGGGCAAGGCGTGCCCGGCTGCCACGCTCCCCACCATTCTCCAGCGTCTCCCCATTCCCACACCAGGCACGAGTCACGCTAGTGCACTTCCCCTGCCCTGAGGGTGTCTCTGGGTCTGCTGCCTGGCCCTAAAGCTTTGGCTACCTGAGACTTATTCCCCAAGAACAAGTCACCTCCTTGTCTTCCCTGAAGGCTTCCTCCCACCCTCACCTCCTCAGTTAGGTGCCCACCCTGCACTCCATGGCAACTGTGTGGACCCCATCGCAGCACTCATAAGTCTCTAGAATTGTTTGGTTACCTGTGTGCTGCCCACTCCACACTGAGATCCCTGAAATCAGAGACAATCCCATTGGTGGCCTCATGGCCTTGGCTCTTAGTGGGCACAGGAGCAGTCAGCCAACTACCTGAGTGGATAAGCAGACAGCCTCCTTCCTCCTAACCACTGGGGACTGGATCATCACCCAGCATCGGCTCCCTGTGAGCCCCGGCCCTCCTAGAAATATGGGCTGGGGGGCAGTCCCTCCCCATGAGTGGAGGGGTGATGGGCAGACAGGCAGGCCCCTGGGGCTCAAGGCCTTGGTACCCTGGCCTGACTTCACCCTTCTGGTCCTCCCTGGAGCCCAGCTCCAGCACAAGGGTCCACATGTACTTCACCTCCTTGGGGGAGGCCCCGCTGCTTGAGACCCCGGGCACCTAGGCTGCAGTACCGATGCAGAGAATTGCCTTCTGGAGACTAACTCCCTGGACGGAGCACCCTCTCCCACATCCAGACTGAGAGGTGAGAGCATGCGGGCCACCCCACCCAGGCCAACACCCAGATCGGGCCAGCCTTGTTTCTGGCCAGTGAAGCTGAGCCCTACGCGGCAAGCCCCCCACCCTGCCCCGGCCGCCTGCAGCCCTCTGTGCTTTGGTGAAGCGGGCACCAGTGCTCCGGGGCAGGGGCCTAGGAAGAGCCAAAGGCTCCAGTAATGGAAACAAAAGCTCACTGAGGCCGGGGCGGCGCCAAACCAGCAGCCGGGGTCCCGGAGGCCTGTCGGGGAACCCATCACCCCAAGGGGCCTCACTAGCAACCGGGCCAGACCCAGTCTCACTAATGTGGCCCACAGGGGGCCCTGGACTGGCCCCTGCTTACACATCAGCTGCCCCCTCCCCGCCCCCCAGCACTCACCTGCCCCTGCCTCACCGGGGGCCTTTCTCGGCCACCTCTGCCTGGAGCACCCTCTCACCTTCCTCCCTCCATAAGCCCCAACTCAGAGACCCCTGCCCTGTGGTCTCCAGGACCTGTCCTACCCCCTGAATAAATGCATGCTGAATGAACGAAGACCTGGAGGGTGTCTGGGACACAGGCCTGGGGGATCCAGTTGGAACTTCCAGAATGGGGGCTGGCAGGGAGGAGCACCCCCAGAGTGGGTGACTCTGTCCACAGAGCATGACACCCGGTTCAGGGCCACAGCGTGGATGCAGCTCCTGGGCACCCCAAGTCAAGCCCCAGGCAGCTGGCCATCACATCCCCAGGATGCCCACAGGATGTCCCGACAGCAAAAGTGGCTTCTCTTTTTCTCCTTTTTTGTTTACAGGAAGCTTTGAGAGCCAGGGCTCCCTAATTCCAATGACTCGAGGACTCGGGCTCCCACAGCCTGGCTGCTCCACCTGCACACCGGGAGGCGGGGCTGGCGGAGGGGCCTGGGCTTCGGCCATGGGAAGGGCTGGCCCCGACCTCTATGTGACTCTGGCCAAATAGCCACTCAGAGCCTCGCTTCTCTCATCCTGAAAGTGGGGCTGGAAAGAACCCGTCCTAGGGCTACAGTGGAGATTCACGGAAATGATGCAGGTGATGGCCACGGCAGGTGCTCGTCGGGGTGGTGGCTGGACAGGTGGATGGGGATGGACAAATGGACGCTTGGAAGGATGAACGGATGGGCAGGGATGGACAGATGGATGGCTGGGGACGGATGGGTTGATGGACAGATAGGTGGGTGGGTGGAGATGGATGGATGGGGACAGACAGAGAAGGGCGGATGGCAGGCCCTGCATCAGGGTGGACAGGTGGAAGAATGGACAGGGATGGACAGGGGACAGATGGATGGGTGGATGGCAGGAACTGCATCGAGGTGGACAGAGACAGACGGACGGACGGATGGACGGGTGGGTAGGCCGCTCCCAGCAGGTCCTCATGCTGGTCCTGGCCTCATCAGAACTCACATTAGCCTCACTGTATGGAGAGCAGGCTCCATCTCAGGAGATGGTGGGCAGGTCCAATGCCCAAACACCCCAGGGGGCTTTCCCCATGGGGCTCTCAAGAGAACCTCAAGGCCACACCCAGCCAGGCCACCAGGCTCAGAGCGCTGCACTCTTGGCCCTCAGTGGCCAAGCAGGCCCTGGACAGCTGACACCCAGACCCTGCAGACACACCTGTGTGGCTGTGCCTGGGAACCAGTGGCAAGGGGCCACCCTGGACTCTGAGACAGAGAAGGGGAAGCTCCTGTGGGTACGGACCCAGCCCGTGTCCCCTCTAGGCTGATGGGACACTCCTCTTAGAACACTATGCCTGGCAGTGCCAGTCACAGAGAGTCCTCCCCCTGGGGACCTGGTGAGGGGCTGTCACACTTCCGCTCATTTGGTTTTCACAGCAGCTGGGGAGTCGGTGCCTCCGCCCCATCTTACAGCTGACCAAATGGAGGCTCAGAGCTGGTGCGGGGAGCCCTGCCTGCCTTGCCGCCGTGCACTTGGAATTGTCTGCAGCCTGGGCCAGGGCCCACCAGGAGCTGGGGCCTGGGCCAGCAGGTGGCCGGCAGGGCTCACCTAAAAGACTTTGGCAGAGGGATGGACCTGGGCACAGCACCTCAAAGCCGAGGAGCCCCTTGCAGCTGTTCACAATATTTTGATAAAAACATGTTAAACACCTGGTGTGTTTAGATTTTAAAGAGCTGACTCCGCCCCTCTCAATGTGCACTACAACGGCCAGATCCCCCAGAGTTCTGCATGCACCCTCACCCATGGGCACAGGCTGGGCTCAGGGCGGGGCACTCACTCGAACCACCCCAGAAGTGCCACCCCACCTCCTCTCCTTTTCAGGCCAAACCACATGGGGGTGGAGAAGCCCCATGTCTAGCCCAGTGGCCCAGGAGAAAGCAGGGGTGCAGAGAGGTGGGGCTGTCCTCTCCCAGGGCTCAGTGTGCCCCTGCTGGTCCTGGGGACGCTGGAGTCACTCAGCCCCACTATTTTAGAGCCTAGTGTCATCTCCACCACCACTCACAGACCTGAGTGCTAGGCTGGGGGATCTTTTTGACAGGTGGCGGTGACACTGATGGGGACTTGCTATCCTGGGTGGTGACCCGCACGTTCTGCCCAACAGGCAAAGAAGCTGAAGCTGAGGGACGGATGAGGGGCCTGCCTGGAGCCCTAGGCCGCTGCCTTAGGCAGGACTCACAGGATGGATGTCTCTGTGAAGGGGGATCATTAGGAGAACTGGCTCACACCGTCACAAGGCGGGTCCACGATAGGCCGTATGCAAGCTGGGAAAGAGAGAAGCTGGTGGTGACTCAGTCTGAGTCCAAAAGCCTCAAAAGCAGGGACGCCGGCACTGCCCGAGCGCTCCCAGCAAACCACTGGTGCAAGTCCTAGAGTCCAGAGGTCGGAGAACCCGGAGTCTGATGTCCAAGAGCAGGAAGCGTCCAGCACGGGAGACAGATGAATGCCAGAAGACCCAGCAAACGAAGTCTCCACCGCCCTTCACCTCTTTGTCCAGCCGTGCGGGCAGCTGATGGGATGGTGCCCACCCACACGGAGGGTGGGACTCCCTCTCCCCATCCACCGACTCAAATGTCAGTCTCCTCTGGCAACACCCTCACAGACACTTTACCAGCCAGCCATCCAGGCCTCCTTCAATCCAATCAAGCTGACACCTCATATTCACCATCACAGTGGCAGGGCAGGGCTCACACCTGCAGCCTCCGTCCTGGCCTGTTTGTGGGGAAGCAGCTCCCTGACAGTCAGGCCTCCCCACCGCCCACCCAGCTTCATGGTGCCCCTGCTCATGGGCCAGGCTACCCTCGCTGTGTTATTTAGGGTCCGACGTGTAGAGCCCTCATTCCAAGAAAAGCTCGGCCCCCGCTTAGCGATGTGGCTGCGCTAACTCCACGCTCCCCAGGGATTCACACGGGACCTCCTGTGGGTGTCCACCTAAAGGGATTCACGCAGGCGCCTCAGGAAGGAAATGACACCACTACACGCCCGCCTGAATGGCCAGCATGGAGAGGTCCGGCCACACCGTGTGCTGTAGAACGCGTGGTGCCGTGGGAACTCACGCGAGGCTGGCGGAAGCACATCATGACACATTGGGCATGCCGGAGAGACATTTGGTGAGTCTCCCACAGAAACACATGCACGCCGCGGGACCCTGCAGCCCTGCTCCAGAGTCACATGCATGAAATGAGGCCACGTCCACCAAGAGCCATGGACAGGCCTTTTCTGATCAACTCTGTTCACAGGGACCCCAAGCCAGAAACCGCACAAGGGTCCAGCAACAGTGAAATGATGAATACATCGTGGTCCTATCTTGTGATGAAACATCGCCCATGGATGCCGCAGGATGAAGCCTGTACTAGGACAGATCCAGAGGAAGTTTGAGGGGTGACTCAGAAACCACAGCAAGGAATAAAGGAGATATCCACAACAGGGGCCTAGGAATTTGAGCAAAAAAAAAAAAAAAAAAAAAAAAAAAAAAAAAAAAAAAAAATAGAAACCAAACCAAAAAAAAAAAAAAAAAAAAACAAAAAAAAAACTTAGCTTTGAGTTTCCTGGGAGCCAAAGCAAAGATGGAATCCCTGTAGGTTACACAGAAACAGATAACTGTTTAGGAGGGACAGCCTTCCCAGCAGCACAGGCCAGGGTGTGAGGGGCGTGCGTGGCCTTCTGTGGCAGCTGAGGCTCCCGCACAGGCCCTGGGAGCTCAGAAGCCATTCTTCCCACATGGGCAGACCCCTGGCCATCTCCGATACATGCAAACCCAGAGGTGCCTGCTGTGGCTCCCCAGGGCACAGCCAGGTTCTGGGCCCAGATTGCAGTCCTCCTGCCCTTGGCAGCCTGCTGGGTGCCCTCCTCATGCCCCAACCCAGGTTGCAGTGGGTGGGGAAGAACAGAGCTGGGGCTCATCCCTCTCCAGTGCCCACCCCCACAACCCTGCTCAGCACCCCCAAGCAGGAGAAGTCACTCCAAAGGCCAGTGTGATGGCCGAGGGGACCAGAGGCCCTCACCTTGGGCGGGGGGCTCATTCCAGCAGAAAGGGGCAGGCCCAGTCTCATTAAATGACATGGTGTATTAGTCTGTTTTCACACTACTAATAAAGACATACCTGAGACTGGGTACTTTATATAAAGGAAAGAGGTTTAACGGACTCACAGTTCCACATGGCTGGGGAGGCCTCACAATCACGACGGAAGACAAAGGAAGAGCAAAGGGGCCGGGCGTGGTGGCCCACGCCTGTGATCCCAGCACTTTGGGAGGCCGAGGCAGGCACATCTCTTGAGATTAGGAGTTTCAAACTAGCTTGGCCAACATGGTGAAACCCGTTTCTACTAAAAATACAAAAATTAGCCAGGTGTGGTGGCACGTGCCTATAGTCCCAGCTACTCGGGAGATTGTGTTCCCTGGTGAGGGTCCCAGGGTGAGGGCCCAGCCCACACTAACCGTCCCTGCGGGTGATCTGAATGTTGCTGCTAAGATCCACAGGAAGATCATGCTCTTCCACCCGCTCCTGGAAATCTTTCCCAGAGACTCAGCTCTAAAGGGACCCACCCACAGCCTGGGATGTGGAAAGTTTTCCATGACGTTTCACTGAGACAATTATTTGTTGATTAAAAATAATATATTTTTAATGTAAAAGTTTACTGAATTTGGCCAGGGATGGTGGCTCACACCTGTAATCTTAGCACTATGTGAGGCCAAGGTGGGTGGATCACCTGAGGTCACTTACAGACCAGCCTGGCCAACATGGTGAAACCCCATCTCTACTAAAAATACAAACATTAGCCGGGCGTGGTGGTGGGTGCCTGTAATCCCAGTTACTCGGGACGCTGAGGCAGGAGAGTCGCTTGAACCTGGGAGGCAGAGGTTGCAGTGAGCTGAGATTGCACCACCGCACTCCAGCCTGGGCGACACACTGAGACTGTCCTGAGGGAAAAAAAAAGTTTACTGAACTGAAGGAAAAATGCCATAGGAATTGCAGAGATATTTACAACAGGAAAGAAGATGTTTAACCCTGGGGAGTAATTGAGGCTGGTAGAGTTTATCTGCTCTGCAAAATATTACAGAGCTCTGAACAATGAGCAGGGTGAGGGCGAGGAGACAAGCCTTATATGTCCCCTTGCCCACAGCTACAGAAGGCGGCTGGCAGGAAACTGGAGGAAATCAACAACTGCCTAAGCATACACTTTTTTTTTTTTTTTTTTTGAGATGTAGTCTCACTCTGTCGCCCAGGCTGGAGTGTAATGGTGTGATCTCGGCTCACTATAACCTCCGTCTCCTAGGTTCCTGCCTCAGCCTCCCGAGTAGCTGAGATTACCGATGCATGCCACCATGCCCGGCTAATTTTTTGTATTTTTAGTAGAGATGGGGTTTCCTCATGTTGGCCAGGCTGGTCCCAAACTCTTGGCCCCAAGTGAGCCACCTTCCTCGGCCTCCCAAGTGCTGGGATTCCAGGCATGAGCCACCGCACCCGGCCAGTGCTGTCTTAATAATGTGTATAATAACTGCAGTCTCAGGTTTGGTCGTGGCACCACTCTGCAGAGGTACTGAGGAGGCTGAAGGGTCAAGGGTGTCCTGCAGCCCCACGAGGGCCTGGTGCTCAACGGCCGTGGGAGGGACGATCCAGGCAGCCCTGGCCCTGGGCAGCGCAGGCATGGCAAATGCCACCTGCTCCACAGACCATATCAGTAAATTATGCAGTGAGGGACAGCCCTGGTCACCGCAGGGAGGCCCTGGAGCCGGTGAAAGCTCCTGCGTCAAACACACGTGACGTGGAGACTGCCCAGGGCTCATCCTCGCCCCAGACCCTCTGCTCAGCCACAGCCACTGGGGACGTTGTGTTTGGGTCCCAAGCCCGCCACCCTCTGGACAGGGTGTCCCCGGGGTCTGCCCAGCAGGTCCACGGTCGCGCCTCACTCGGGACCACTTGGGGAAGACCTCGCATCACCCCTGCCGGGGAGGAGGACATGGGAGGAAAGCTCAGGTCATGTGGCCAGCACACGGGAGCAGGGACGAGGAGCCCAGTGTGACTCCAATGCTGGAAACAACTGCAGGGAAAGAAGAGTGAGCCCCCAACCTGAGAGCTGGAAGGCCTTCAGGTACCACTCCTCACATCTCAGGTGTGGAAACCGAGGCCTGAGAGGGGCAGATGCCCACCTGAGGCGGCCATGGAGGCTGCACCTGAGAGGATAAGTCCGTGTTCCTCCCGAGAGCGCAGCCTGGCTCTGGGCTGACGGGGCTACCTGCCTGCCACCCACGGTCTGCAAGACCCGAGCAGAAAGAGGTGCTCTCGGCTGGCTTCCCAGGACACTCCCTCCTGCCTGGACTTGCAATCCAGGGGCCAGGACAGGGGCATGTGCCGTCTTCATCAGTTCCTCCACACAGATGGGGAGACTGAGGCATAGCACAGGGACCCAGAGCGGGCCAGTGGGGAGGGCAGCACCCTCCCCCTGTATTTACCCAGCAACTTGCACCCGGTTCCCCGAAACGCTGACTGAGGCCACCTCATTAATCATAGCTGCAACGTCATCACCTCATAAATTGTCAAAGCGGCCCAGTGAGGGTACATTCATTCCGGCCCCAGGGATGCCAGCCTGCCCGGGGCGGTGCACCCCACACTGGGCCGATTGTGTCCGCAGGGACCCCATCCAAGATGCCCCAGCTCCTGGCAGGCCGCCGTGTCCTGGACGATTCCTAGACGGAATCTTGTTTTCTCCAGTTTTCATCTCCAGGCCAGGGAGACAAGCTGCCCTCCAGGGCACTCCGGTAACTGCTTTGCTTTTTCTCAGACCCTGGTCCCGTCCCACCATTTACTGGGAAGCCATAAACCAAGTAAGACAGCCCTGGGGCCTCCGGGAAGGCCTGGACGCAGCTCTGCAGCTCCCACATCCTGCCTGCCAGCCATGGGTGTGGTGGTGGTTGGGGTTCAGTGGTCCTCAGGAGGGCACCGGAGAGAAGGGGAAACTGAGGACTGGAAGGGAAATTGGGTACTTGGCAGCAATTTAGGCTCAGGATTCTAGGCCAGGGCTTTTCCCAAGTTCAGGGAACACCCCAGTGACTCATTTTCCCCACTAGTGACCTTAGGGTCTCACCATGAAAGCTCAAACCTGGACCCTAGGTCCAGTGTGCTTTAAGGGCTCTGCTATGCTGCAATTCAAGCTGACAAGGCCAGCCTGGGGCCGGGTGAGCGTGGCTAAGGGACCTCCATCTTCGTGGTGCTGAGAGGGTTGAGGCTCCATCAGGCCCAGGTGCCATCTGCCAGGTTTTGGCTTCCCGGTGAGAGCTGCAGTGCACAGAGCCTGGCGTTCCCAGGCAGCCCATCCCACACTGTCTGTCACCTAGTCATGTGCCAGACCACACTGTGCCAGCAAATGGGGCTTTTTTTTTTGAGACAGAGTTTCACTCTTCTTACCCAGGCTGGAGTGCAATGGTGCGATCTCAGCTCACCGCAGCCTCCGCCTCCTGGGTTCAGGCAATTCTCCTGCCTCAGCCTCCTGAGTGGCTGGGATTACAGGCATGCACCACCATGCCCAGCTAATGTTTTGTATTTTTAGTAGAGACGGGGTTTCACCATGTTGACCAGGATGGTCTCGATCTCTTGACCTTGTGATCCACCCGCCTCGGCCTCCCAAAGTGCTGGGATTACAGGCATGAGCCACCGCGCCCGGCCAAATGGGGCTTTATATTGCAGTTAAACATCCATAGGACTTGCCTCCTCTTACTGTCCCCCCACCCCAATATTTCATTTCTTGACTAATTTTACTTGTTTATTTAATCATAGAAACTTGAGCGCTGACTGGACCAGGGTGCGTTACAAGGTGGGGAGAAGAAGGGAGGGGAGCAGATGAACCTCCTGGCATCTTAAATTGTCCCTAAACAAAGTTCTTCACCAGCAGGCAGAGTCTAATTTGCTCCTCAGAGCCCTCAGAACCGGGAAGTGTTGCTAGCTCTATTGTCGGAGACCCAAGATCAGAGAGATGAGAATGTTTCTCAAATGTGGCTGCTCTCTGGAATCAGCTGCGGAGGTCAGAACAGTTACCCCTGCCTGGTATCAGAAGTTAGGATGCAGCTAAAGCAGGACTCAGAGGGAAATTTATAGCACCAAACAGTTGTTAGAAGAGAGGAAAGATCTGAAATCAATCACTGAAGTTCCCATCTTAAGAAAGTAGAAAAGGGGCACAAAATCAACCCAAAGCAAGCAGAGGAGGGGGTAACAGAGACACCGACACAATGCTGGCCACCTGCTGTGCGGCCTCGGGCAAGTCCCTTCGGGTCCTCAGTGTCCACAGTGACTGTCCCAAACCTGATGTTCTCTGTCTGGGCTTCCTGGAACCCCAGGCTTCCAGAGAAACCAGGGGTCGGGGGACAGCCCAGAGGTAGGAGCCAGGCTGCCTCATCCTCAGAAGCCCACCCCGACACTGCTTCCATGGTGGGGGAGGTGGGGGTAGGGGGTGGTAGGGACTCTGTCCTCCAGCCCCAGGCCTGCACCTGTGGGAGAGCCCCTGACTGCCCCAGCTCTGTCCCACCTTCAGGGGCACCCCAGCTTTTGTCTTTTCTCCCTGAGGCCCCCTCCCTCACCGGCTGCTCAGGCCATGCCTGCTGGAGCCCTAGCAGCCGCAGGCCACTGGTCAGGCACGGGGGTTCTCCCTCCCTGCCTCAGCCCCACTGACCCTGAAGCAGCAGTTAACACACACCCACCGTGCCCCCTCCCCCAGCCTATTTCCTGCACATTCCACACCCGCTTTGGGAGGCTGCTCTGTGTTCCCCACTCGAGGGAGTTGAGGAAACAGGAATTCCTCACGTTTGGGTCTGGTGGAAACTTCACAAAGGAATGATGCTCTCAGGCCCCGGATGGGCGAGACCGCTTCTGTCTGGGACGGGGATCCTGTTTCCTGGGAAGGAGGCCCATGGCAGTGTTTACCAACCACATAGTCCCAGCCCTTGAGTTCACAGGGCACAGCCAGATGGATTCAAAGCCATCCTGCCCCTCCAAGTGTGCACGCTAATGATCTGGCCTTTGTTTTGTGGACAGAGAAGCAGGCCGAGGGAGGGGACATTGCTTCCCTCCGTCACAGTGAGGCTCAGTTGAGCCTTGTTGGTGCCTCTTAGGAAAGGTGCATTGTGTGGGTAGGGAATGTCCTGAGCAGACAGGACCAACTCTGTCCCCTCACCTGGAGCTCCCAGCCTAGAAGTGACAAGTACAGCCATGACACGGGACAGGTACTGGGTGGGGTCTTGGCAGGTGAGCCAAGTCCCCTAATGGGGTCACACAGGCTGTCTTGGGGCAGCCTGGGGACGCTCACCATCGCCCATGCCTGCATCAGACCTCAACTCAGAATACTGGGTCAGGAGACATCTTTTTGGCTCAGAGCATGAGAGGTGCCTTCAGAGCCCAAGAAAGTTGCCCTCAGGCGTGGGGTTCCAGCACTTCCCGTGGTCAAGGGTGGGAGCCGCTCCCGAGCAGCCTGGCAGTGGGGTGCTTTCCTTTGCAGACCTCGCCCAAAGCCAGTGCTTGTTCCACACCCACCCCGATAATGCTCACACACCATGTTCTCCCACTTCCATCTCACGTGGCTATGGAAGGAGAGAGAGAGGGTCTGGGAGCGGGACGTCACGTGGACGAGCGAATGAGCTGTTCACACTATTCTGTGGAAAGAGCCATGGATTGAAACCTGCAAAGCCAGTCAATCACACATTTATTTTTCTAAGGGCGGGGGGCGGGGTGGAGTGGTGGGATGGAGAGAACTTTCCTGAAAGGACTTGGCCTTGAAACGTGAAGTCAAACAACTGGATTTGGCAGGCTGACAGCTCCCGGGCCCCGCCAGCCCAAAGAACTGCCAGCCTGGCGGCCAGGGCGAGCTGAGAAATAATGAACTCATTCAGAGCAGCGCGGGGCTGGAGAGCGGGGCTGCACGCAGGGGGCCTTCCAGCCAGAGGGGCTGCGGCACCAGGGACCCTGCAGGCCTGAGCGAGAGCCGACCTCACTCCTGGAGAGTCGGGAAAGGCGGGTCCACCTGGGATGGATGAGAAAAGGTCTTCTTGAGTCTCTAACGCAGTAAGGAAGTCCCAGAGAATGGGAGTGAAGGAGGCCAATCTCAGATGGGTGATGAGGCTGGGGAGGGGGAGCCCTGCCCACCAGAACCTGTGCCCTCAACCTGGCCCTGCTCTCCTGGCAACGGTCCCACTCCTCCCGGCTCATTTTGCTGAGCCTGCGTGGCCACCTCCAGGACCTTCTCCTGGGTGGAATCCCACCGTAGGCCTGCAGGGTTGTGAGCTGCATCTCAGCAACTCTATGGCTGAGCCCGTATCAGCTTTATTTATTTTTTATTTATTTTTTTTGAGATGGAGTCTTGCTCCGCCACCCAGGCTGGAGTGCAGTGGCACGATCTCAGCTCACTGCAACCTCCCTCTCCCTGGTTCCAGCGAGTCTCCTGCCTCAGCCTCCCGAGTAGCGGGGACTACAGGCGCATGCCACCACGCCTAGCTAATTTTTTTGTAATTTTAGTAGAGACAGGTTTTCACAGTGTTAGCCAGGATAGTCTAGATCTCCTGACCTCATGATCCACCGGCCTCAGCCTCCCAAAGTGCTGGGATTACAGGTGTGAGCCACTGTGCCTAGCCCATGTCAGCTTTTTAAAGCCAAGTTTTCATTGTCATTGCCTTCCAGGTGGCTCAGAAGCCTGAATGGTTGCAGGGCTCCAACCAGCAGTGAAAGCTTTTGTGGCTGGAACAGATAAGGCATTAGGACCTGTGGTACACGATCCAAGTGAGACCGAGGTCCCATGTCTCAGGCTGTGAGCATAGCCACCACCAAGGAGGTGCTATGAGCTCTGAGATGCTTTATGCAGAAAAAGGCTCCTGACATTTCTGCAGGGACTGTCCCCAAGGCTGCCTGACCTTGCAGCAGCAGGAACAGGTTCTGCTAGAGTCCCAGCAGAAGCGTTGGTTCTTGAAGGTGACAGCCAGCTTTCTCTGAGATGGTTCAAGGGAGGAGCACCATGAGATCATGTCAGAGCCCTCACAGCCTCGCTGCTGGGGACAGCCTTGATTTGTGGGCGCTCCACCAGGGCTAAAATAACCGCGCTGCGCCAGCTGTGGCTGGTCAAGAAATTGACGTCTGGTTTTCCCCAACCTTTGCCCTTCCTTCCTCATTGCCAGGGTACTGTGCAGCATGTGCGGAGGGTGGGCCACTGCCCTCTCCAGAGCCCCCTGGACCTGACTGTCAGAGGAGGGAGGAGACATGGGAGGCCTCGGGGTGGGGCAGGTCTCCCTTGGAAAGCAGTGTTGGGGGAGCTGTGTCCTCTCTGCAGCTGCTGTCACCTCAGATCCTGAGGAGCTGGGACCCACCAATATGGATATTTTTGTGCAGACATTTGTAAAAACTTGCATTGATTTCAAAATCAAAAAGCAGGGCCGGGTGCTGTGGCGCATGTCTGTAATCACAGCACTTTGGGCGGGCGGATCACATGAGGTCAGGAGTTTGAGACTAGCCTGGTCAACATGGCAAAACGCTGTCTCTACTAAAAATACAAAATTTAGCAGGGCGTGATGGCGGATGCCTGGACCTCCACTTAGTACTATCAATTTCAATCACTGAGGAGGTCCTAGGTGATTAAAATTGATAGTACTAAGTGGAGGCCCACAGCTCCAACTCAGCTACTCAGGAGGCTGAAGCAGGAGAATCACTTGGACTGGAGGTTTCAGTGAGCCGACATCGCGTCACTGCACTCCAGCCTGGGCAACAGAGCGAAACTCAAAAAAAAAAAAAAAAGAAAAGAAAAGAAAAGAAAAAATAAAAGCATAAGTGGCTGCTCCAGAAAGCAGTGCTTCCGATCAGCTGGACCCAGGGTCACCCTGGAGGGCAGCAGAGGTGGCAGGGCTGAGGGACGCATGCTGTGCCTGTGGCCACATCTGGGCCTGACACGTGAAGCCCCGCCCTCAGCAAGTGCCTGTTCACTGGGTCCTGTCTTCTCAAACTTCCGCTGTCCGTACAGAGCACCTGTGAGTGTGGCCTGCTTGAAGGGGGCAGTGGCAGTGGGGCTGTCTGTCAAAGCTGGCAGCCAGTGGAGGCAGGCATTGCCAGGTAAGGCTGTGTTTATCACGGCCAGCAGCCCCAGCTCCACTGGGTGGGTCTGGGGTCCCCGCCCTTACAGAGGCCAGCAGCCCCGTCCCCAACCGGCATTCAGCACTTGGCCAGGGCCTCCCCGTCCTCATCTGGGGAGGCATGGGAGCTCCGTGGCCACCCCTGAGACAGCCCAGCAAGCATTTATTAGCATTTTTCTTTTAAACTCGGGGTGGGTTTTCGTTTGTTTATCTTGAGATGGAGTCTCACTCTATTGCCCCGGCTGGAGTGCAGTGGCGTGATCTTGTCTCACTGCAACCTCCACCTCCCAGGCTCCAGCAATTCTCCTGCCTCAGCCTCCCGAGTAGGTGGGATTAGAGGCGCACACCACCACACCTGGCTAATATTACCTGGCTAATTTTTGTATCTTTTAGTAGAGATGGGGTTTCACCATATTGACCAGGCTGGTCTCGAACTGCTGACCTCGTGATCCGCCTGCCTCGGCCTCTCAAAGTGCTAGGATTACAGGCATGAGCCACTGCTCCTAGCAATTTTTGTATTTTTAGTAGAAATGTTGGCCAGACTGGTTTTGAACTCATGACCTCAGGTGATCCGCCTATCTTGGCCTGTCTTGGCCTCCCAAAGTGCTGGTATTACAGGCGTGAGCCACCGTGCCCAGCCTCAGGGTGGGTTTCGGCCATGTTTGCAATAAACGAGCAAACACTGTGGAGGCAGAAGTGGAGGGGACATGGGCTCCCGGGAGGCAGCAGGTAGAGCTGGCCCTGGTGGCAGGGCCCACCTTCCATTAGCACTGGCCACAGCCCTGTCCTGATCACCTTGGCTAAGCAGCGAGCCTTGGCCTCTGAGGTGACAGAAGGAATGGAACAGTGGTGACTCAGGAAGTTCAGACTAAATTGAGACACTGAAGGTACAGGGGCCGGTGCCAGAAGAAGAAGTGTCATGGAGTCCCCCAGGAAGCTCCCCCTGCCATGAGGTGTGGAGTGGAGGGACCCCTCCCTTGCTGTCCAGGTCTGGTGTCCCAGCCTGAGGATCCCCTGACATCTGGACGGACCTCCTTACTAGGAGGAGTCGCTGGTGGCCAGCAGGTAGGAGAACCGAGGCGAGGGCTGTCTGGGACCCTCTTAAGTACTGCTAAGGCATTGCTGGGGGTTGCTATGGGGTGTGACGCCAGGCTGGAGGACTGACAGCTGGAAGGGGCACTCTGAGACTCTGCATGCCAGCTCCGATGTGGGCTCCAGCTGGAGTTGCTCTGCCACATAGTCACAGAGACCCAGGCCTCAGGGGCACTGCTGGCAGGGATGAGGGTCCAGAGGGTGAGAGCAGAGATGTCTGACTTGGGGCAAATCTCCCGACCCCCAAAACCTTGTGAACTTCTTGCGCTGTCTGCCAGATACCAGGCAACCCTTTCAGAAGGAAATGGAGGCTCTCTGAGCATTCAGGAGTATCAGAACCTGGAGAAGGCTCCTGCTGGGTGGCCCTTCTCACAGGGCGGGGACTTCCCTGCTCTTTCTACTTCCTGCCCTGCTCTTCTCTGCAATCCACACAGAAATCCCTTTGCTTTGTCCACTGCTGACCTCAAGCTCTGCAAAGATTAGGCAAAAACAGTCCCCTCTCACATCCATGCAGCCTTCTCTCTCAGGGCTGTGTCTGCCCCTGGAGATGAATTAAAACCAGTTTCGCCCCAGAAAGAATCATGAGACCGTATGCTCCTCCTTAGAACGCAAACAAAAGGGGCTGCACACAGCGGCGTACGAGGCTGGCTCGTACAGGAGGGCGGGAACTGGCGCGCACGTCTCTACCCTCCCTGTTCAGTGACATCACAGTGGCGGCCTGAAATCAGCCACAGTGGGAGTATTTACACCACGCCAAGGGGCAAGTGCTACAAATTAGGGCTTCCCCTCCCCCAGCCTGAAGAATTGTTTGTTACCTTCAAAGTGTACCATTTGAACTTGATAATCCCTAGGTTCATCTCTGTTAAAAAAAAAAATCCATGAGATTTTTAAATATATATATATATATAAATAAGTCTGTGCTCACAGGTCCACAGCAAGGCAATTTCCAAGATAATGACAATAAAAACCTAATTACTATTAATCCAGGGAAGGTCTGTTTAATTGAGCAAACCTTTAATTATATAATTTCTTTAATAATTAAAATTGATAGTACTGGCCAGGCGTAGTGGCTCATGCCTGTAATCCTAACACTTTGGGAGGTTGAGGCAGGCAGATCACTTGAGGTCAGGAGTTTGAGACCAGCCTGGCCAATATGGCAAAACCCTGCCTCTACTAAAAATAGAAAAATTAGCTGGGTGTGGTGGCATGCACCTATAGTCCCAGCTACTTGGGAGGCTGAGGCAGGAGAATCTCTGAAACCCGGGTGGCAGAAGTTGCAGGTTGCAGTGAGCCAAGATCGTGCCACTGCACTCCAGCCTGGATGACGGAGCAGGACTCCATCTCCAAAAAAAAAGAAAACACACATCTAGCCAGGCACAGTGGCATACTCCTATAGTTCCTGCTGCCCAGGAGGCTGAGGCAGAGGATTACTTAAGCCCAGGAGTTTGAGGTCAGCCTGAGCAACAGTTCTTTTTTTTTTTTTTTTTTTTTTTTTTTTTTTTTTTTTT
>NW_016107550.1:644678-687546 GCF_001604975.1 Cebus imitator
TTTTGATACAGATTCTTGCTCTGTCACCCAGGCTGGAGTGCAGTGGCACGATCTCGGCTCACTGCAACCTCTGCCTCCTGGGTTCAAGCAATTCTCCTGCCTCAGCCTCCCATGTAGCTGGGACTCACATGCTCGAAGCCATGCCCAGCTATTTTTTTGTATTTTAGTAGAGACGGGGTTTCACCGTGTTGTCCAGGCTGGTCTCGAACTCCTGAGCTCAGGCAATCCGCCTGCCTCCGTCTCCCAAAGTGCTAGGATTAAAGGCAGGAGCCACCGCACCTGGTCTACATCTCTATTTCTTAAAAAAGAAAAGAAATTAAAAAAAACTAACAGGAATGCAGTCCCATTTATAGTGGCTCAAAAAGAATAAAATAGTAGTAAATTTAACAACAAAAGTGCAAATTGCATATTTTAGCTTATATTGTTTATATTGTATTATAGTTTATATTGTGAACACTGCAAAATACAAGAATTCCTTATCCAAAATGCTTGGGTCCAAAAGTGTTTCAAATTTTTCTCTCTATATATTTTTGATTCTGGAATATTTGCATATACATGAGAAATCTTGGAGATGGGACCTAAGTCTAAACATAAAATTTGTGTTTCATATATGCTTATGCACATAGCCTGAGAGTAATTATACAATATTTTAAGTAATCTTGTGCATGAAACAAGGGTTTGATTGCGTTTTGACTGCGAGCCATCATGTGAGGATGGGGGTGGAATTTTCTACTGGTGCTGTCATGTCAGTGCTCAGAAAATTTTGGGTTTTGGAGCGTTCTGGATTTCAGATTTTTGGATTAACATTTGTTAAAAGAAATTAGGCCAGGCGTGCCAGCCCACGCCTATAATCCCAGCACTTTGGGAGGCCAAGATGGGTGTATGATGAGGTCAGGAATTTGAGACCAGCCTGGCCAATATGGTGAAACCCTGTCTCTACTAAAAACACAATTAGCTGGGCATGGTGGTGCATGCCTGTAGTCCCAGCTACTCAGAAGGCTGAGGCAGGAGAATCGCTGGAACCCGGGAGGCAGAGGCTACAGTGAGCCAAGATTCTGCCACTGCACTCCAGCCTAGTGACAGAGCGAGATTATATCTCAAAAAAAAAAAAAAAGAAAAGAAAGAGAAAGAAAGAAAAAGAGAGAGAGAGAGAGGCTGGGCACAGTGGCTCACGCCTGTAATCCCAGCACTTTGGGAGGTCAAGGCGGGCGGATCATGAGGTCAAGAGATCAAGACCATCCGGGCCAACATGGTGAAACCCCATCTCTACTTAAATACAAAAATTAGCTGGGCGTGGTGGCGCGCACCTGTAGTCCCAGCTACTTGGGAGGCTGAGGCAGGAGAATTGCTTGAACCCAGGAGGCGGAGGTTGCAGTGAGCCGAAATCGCGCCACTGCACTCCAGCCTGGCGCCTAGCGACAGAGCGAGACTCTATCTCGAAAGAAAGAAAGAAACAGACAAACAAAGAAAGAAATTAAAGAAGATCTAAATAAACAGAAAAACATCCCATGTTCATGGAGCAAAAGGCTTAAGACTGTTAAGATGGGAATGGGAATACTCCCTGCTATGGTCTGAATGTCCCCCCAGAATTCATGTGTTGAAACTAAACTGGTAACATGATCATATTAAGAGGTGGGGCCTTTAGGAGGTGACAAAGTCCTGAGGGATTTGCTCTTGTGAACGCGATTAGCAATTTATGTATAAAAGGGCTGCTATGAACACTGTTTGTCCCTGTTTCTCCTTTCCCTCCTTTGCCATGTGAGGACAAACCACAAGGCACCATCTTGAAAGCAGAGAATAGCCCTTCCCCGACATCGACCTACTGGTGCCTTGATCTTGGAATTCCCAACTCCAGAACTGTGAGAAAATAAATTCCTGTTCTTTTATTTTATTTTCTTTTATTTTCTTTTATTTTATTTTATTGAGACATTGTCTCACTCTGTCACCCAGGCTGGAATGCAATAGTGGGATCACGGCTCACTGCTACCTTGACTTCCTGGGCTCAAGTGATCCTCCCACCTCAGCCTCCTGAGTAGCTGGGACTGTAGGTGCATGCTACCATGCCTACTAATTTTTTGTTTTTTATAGAGAGGGGGTCTCCCTATGTTGCCCAAGCTAAATTTCTCTTATAGATTACCCAGTTTCAGGCATTTTGTTATAGCAGCACAAATGGACTAAGACACTCCCCAAATTGAGCTACGGACGTCACACAATCCCCTTCAGAATTCCAGCTGACTTCTTTGTTAAAACTGACAAGCTGAATCTAAAATTTATATGGAATTATAAAGGACCCAGAATAGCCAAAACAAGCTAGAAAAAGAAGTACAAAGAAGGGGGATTCATACTTCCTAATTTCAAAACTTACTACAAAGCAACAGTAATCACGTCAGTGATCAATGAAGTAGAACTGAAAGTCTAGAAACTTTGGATTTCTAGAATATTTGTCCCCACCCAAATCTCATGTTGAATTGTAATCCTCCAGGCTGGAGGTGGGGCATGGTGGGAGGTGTTTGGGTCATGGGGCAGATCTCTCAGGGCTTGGTGCCATATTGCGATAATGAGTGAGTTCTCATGAGATCTGGTCATTTAAAAGTATATGGCACCACTCTTGCTCCCATTCTTGCCATGTGAGATGCCTACTCCTGCTTTGCCCTCCACTATGATTGAAGCTTCCTGAGGCCTCCAAGAAGCAGATGCTGCTATACTTCCTGTGCAACCTGCAGAACTGTAAGCCAATTAAGTTTCTTTTCTTATAAATTACCCAGTCTCAGGTATTTCTTTATAGCAGTGCAAGAACAGCTTACTACAATGGTCAACTGATTTTTGACAAGTGTGCCATACCTAATTCAAAGGGGAAAGAATAGCCTTCAACAAATGCTGCTGGGATAACTGGATAGCCACATGCAAAAGAATAGAAGTTGTACCCTTTCCTCACACCATATGCAAAAGTGAATTAACAATGTATCAAAGACCTAGCTGTTACAGCTAAAATATACAGTTCTTAGGAGAAAACACAGGGGTAAATCTTCACGGCTTCAGATTTATCCAAGGATTCTTAGAGATGCCACCAAAACCACAAGCAACAAAGAAAATAAAAGATAAAATGGACTTCATGAAAACTTTAAAAACTTTTGTCCTTTAAAGAACAACATCTTGGGAGGCTGAGGCAAGTAGATCATGAGGTCAGGAATTCAAGACCAGCCCGGCCAAGATGGTGAAACCCCGTCTCTACTAAAAATACAAAAATTAGCCAGGTGTGGTGGCACATGCCTGTAATCCCAGCTACTCAGGAGGCTGAGGCAGGTAAATGCTTAAACCCGCAAGGCAGAGGTTGCAGTGAGCTGAGATTGTGCCACTGCACTCCAGCCTGGGCAACAGAGTGAGACTCCATCTCCAAAAAATATATATCTAAAAAATGAAAAGACATACCACAAAATGAGAGAAAATACAGTTGACCCTTGACAACTGGGTTTGAACTGCATGGGCCCACTTATACGCAGTTTTTCTTCCACTTCTGCCACCCTGAGACAGCAAGACCAGCTCTCATTTTCCTCTGCTTCCTCAGCCTATTCACAGCCTACTCAATGTGAAGACAATAGATAAAGACCTTCATGATGATTCACTTCCACTTCACGAACAGTAAATACATTTTCTCTTCCTTATGATTTTTTTTTTTTATACTAGAAAGGGGGTTTCATCATGTTGCCCAGGCTGGTCTCAAACTCCTGAGCTCAAGCGATCCACCTGGCCTGACCCCGCAAAGTACTAGGATTACAGGCGTGAGCCACCACACCCAGCCCCTTATGCTTTTCTTAATAACATTTCTTTTCTCTGGCTTCCTTGATTGTAAGAATATAGGGTATAATACATATGCAAAATATGTGTTAACCAACTGTTTATGTTATCGGTAAGTCTTCTGGTAAACAGAAGGCTATTTGTAATTAAATTTTGGGGAAGTCAAAGGTTACATACGGATTTTCTACTGCACAGGCGGCAAGTACCCTTAACCTCCATGTTATCCAAGGGTCAGCTGTACCTGTATATCATATATTTGATAAAGCCCTTATGTCCAGAATATATAAATAACTCTTACAACTCAATGATAAAAAAGGTAACTAATCCACTATTAAAATGTGCAAGGGAGGCTAGATATGGTGGCTTACACCTGTAATCCCAAGGGGCCTACAGGGGGCTTCAAGGGGCCTAGCCAAGAGGATTGATTGAGGCTAAGAGTTTGAGACCAGCTTGAGGAACACAGCAAGACCCTATCTCTACAAAAATAAAAAGTCACCAGGAATGCTGCTGTATACCTATAGTCCTAGCTATGTGGGAGGCTGAGGCAGAAAGATGGTTTGAGCCAAGGAGCTCAAGGTTGCAGTGAGCTATGATTGTGCCACTGCACTCCAGCAGGGGTGACAGAGATCCTGTCTTTTTTAAAAAATATATATATATAAATTAAAATGTGCAAAAAACATCTGAATAGACATTTCTCCAAGGAAGACAAACAGATGGCTAATAAGTACAAGAAAAGATGTTTCACATCACTAGTCATCATTGTAGGGAATTACAAACCAAAATCTGAATGAGATAGTACTTCAGCCACTAGGATGGCTAGAATTAAAAAGTCAAATAAGAAACATTGGTAAGAGCATGGATAAATCAGCTCTCATACACTACTGGTGGGAATGTAAAATAGTGTAAAATGGTGCAGCTGCTTTTGACTGGTCTGGCAGTTCTTCAAGTGATAAAAATAGATATCATGTGACCCAGCAATTCCACTCCTTAGGCATATATACAAGAGAAATAAAGACCTATGTCCACACAAAAACTTGCCCGTTAATCCTTATAGCAGCATTACTCAAAATAGCCAAAGGCAGAAACAATCCAAATATCCACCAACACAGGAATGAATAAATTACTGTGGTCTACATATATAGTGGAGTATTATTCAGCCATAAAAAGAAATGAAGTCCTGATACATACTATAACATGGATGAACCTTGAAAAGATGCAGAGTAAAAGAAGACAGACAGAAGACCACATACTATATGGTTCCATTCATAAGAACTGTCCAGAATAGGGAAACCCACAGAGGCAGAAAGCAGATGAGTGTTTGCTTAGGGCTATGGAGATGAAAGGTAACTGAAGGGTACAAGGCTTATTTGGGGGTAGTGAAAATGTTCTAAAATTGACTGATGGCAATGGTGTATGAATATAATAAAAACATTAATTATACACTTCAGATGGGTGGATTGTATCATATGTGAATTATGTCTCAATAAAGCATCAAAAACACATTTAACAGGAACTGATAAAGCAAATATGAAAAGCTGACATACGACAGAGGTGGCATTACAAGTCAGTGAGGGAAATGGTGGGATATTTAAAAGTGTTAACGGAACAACTGTTATCCACGTAGAAAATCAAATCAAATCCCTATCTCACACCATACACACAAGTCAAATTCAAATAGATTTGGAACCTGAATGTGCACAGCAGATCTTGAGAACTCCTGAAGGAGAATATAGAATATCTTTCTTTCTAAGTATAACATGGAGAGAGATCGATTTCTCGGACAAGATAGAAAATGCACAAACCACAACATGATTAATACATCTGATTATGCTTTAAAACTTTGTCTCAATAAAGGATCATAAACAAAGTAGAAAGACAAACCACAGACTGGGAGCAGATGTGTGCACCACACATAATTGACAAAACAGTGGGAGTGAAATGTATAAAGAATGGTTACAAATCAGTAATAAGCATTCCACAGTGAAGCTACAAAGGATATGAATAGGTCATCCACAAAAAGGAAGTTTCAGTGGTCAAGGTCGTCAAGCATTTGAAAAAGTACTCAAGCACAGTAATAATATAGAGAATGTGGATTATATTACAACAACATACCATCACAGACTTCAGAGAAGTTGTTTAAAGAATCTCACAATACCAAGAACTGGCCAGGATGTGAGATAATGGGATTCTTTCCCACTGCTGGAGGGGACAGAAATGGCACGTCCACTTTGGAGTCATCAGCAGTGTCTATCTAATTAGTAAAACAGAACATGTACGTTTGCTCCAGTGAGCTCTTCCGCATCAGGGCTTGCAAACTTCCTGGTCCACAGGAATCAGTTAAGTATCTGCTAAAAGAAAGAAAAGATTCCCGGGTCCAAACATCAGACCCACCAGAGCAGACCTAGAAGTAAGTATACTTAACAACCTTCCCAAGGTGACCATATTACCTGGCAAGTTTGGAGAATAATGCTCTGAAGAACACCTAGCACCATATTTGCACAAGGAGACACATCCAGAGCTGTTCACAGTGGCGTGATCTATGATCGTGAAAAAACTGGAAACCGCCTGCCTGTCCATCAACGGGAGACTAGAGTATAAATTGTGAGACAGCCATACATTGAAATGCTACAGCACAGCTCTGGCCTCCTTCCTGGCCAGCGCTGAAATGCTGATTTCCAGAGCCAGCCAGGCCTCAGAATGAATAGGTGCTATGTAAATTTCCCCTGTTGGCACCATGTCCGCAAATGCAGTCAAGGGGAAACTGGATGGCGCTCAGTGCTGGGATTCTTCTGCCTTCCCCAGGGTTGACTGCCTCCCAGGCAGGACTGACTCAGACTGGCCAGCGCCCCGGTGGCGGGCTGCCTGCTCAGAGGGCGCTCAGAACACTGGGCCCAGGAGATGTTCTTAGAGGGGTGCTGTTGTTAAGCTTCTCTGGGGAATGAGATACACACCCGCTCTCAGCTCATTACATGTATCTGCTTGCTGGTAACTGGGAAGACCTGCCTTACAGCCACTCCAACATGGAGACCCAGTGACCGTGCCTGAAACAGCCTCAGGGGCTGCCGGCAGAGGAGTGTGCCAGCCTCAAGCAGCCAGTATTTCCCAGGCTTATACCACGGACCTTCCTGTCCATGCTGTCCTGCCACTGGGAACCCCTTCTGGCCTCAGACCTCCCAGCAGCCTGAGATGGGTGGGGCCGAAGCTAAAGCAGCACTCAGGGCTGTGAAGAGCTTTCTTCCAGTCAGGACAAAACGTAGCAGGCCCTGGCTCCTGCCCCGCAGGTGCTGGGCTGCACTGGGTGGTGGGGGTGCAAGGAGGAGGGCGGAGATGCCGCTCAGCCCCTGCCAGCTTCTGATGCGTGGCACAGTGTAAGCCCTGCAGCCAGAAACTGTGCCTGTGTCCCCTCAGCTCTGTGCCGCCATGGCACCTGCCACACACAGTTATGTCCTTCCTGACCCTCTCCCTCCGCACCCTGCTCAGGGTGAGATGTCACCTCTGAGCTCCCCCAACCCCCACGCCTCCTGATCAGACCCTGTTACACCAGTGACGGCTCAGAGGATGATCAGAACAGTCTACGTCCTGCCCTTCCTTTAGAGCAGACATTCCCCCTAAGAGGCACTCAAGAATCCCTGCTGAATAAATGAATGAATGAATGAATGAACGAGCAGATGGGAGAAGGACACAGGAAAGCCAGTGACATAGAGGACCCCAAACCATGCCTGTGCCCCGTGGCTCTCCTGTCAGGTGGAGACGTGCAGAGCTGCCCCTGAGGTGGTCACAGGGTGCGTGCTCAGTACACGGCCAGCAGCCTCTTCACTGACTTAGTCTGTGTTCTCCTCCCTTACAAATACCCTGGGAACCAGGTGGAGGGTATCAGCAGGGAGGAATCTGTGAAGGCTTCCTGGAGGTGACAGCATCTGGTGGGGCCTGGGAAGGCAGTGGGAATGCCAATGTGCCTATGGGAGGAAGAGCGACTCAGGTGTGTGCCGGGCCGCTGTCCTGGGCTTTGGAGAGCCAGGCTCTCAGCTGGGGCCACGCTAGCACCACACCTGGCACAGAGGAAGGGGTTTGCCCAGACCCCAGAAAGCACAACTAGAGAGAACCCAGGTGGCACTCTAGGATGGCGCTGGGTGTGCTGCTGCACCGAGGTGGGGACCAGTGTGGCCCCACCTCATCTCAAGGAGCTCAGAGCCTGGGGGCCGAGTGGTCACAGGAGAAGATGGAGTAGGTACGCACAGATGTGAGGGGCCACAAGGCTCAAGTCCCAGTGTTGCCAGGGTAGGGAAGGGGCAGCCCTGAGGAAGGCCTTCCCTTGAGGGATAGGGAGGTGAAGGTATGTACATGTGTGTGCACATGTGTGCATATGTGTGTGCATGAGCACACACGTTTGCATGCATGTACATGTGTGCAAGCATGTGCATGTATTTCGTGCATGTGTGTGCAAGTGTGTGCATGTGTGCATGAGTACGTACGTGTGTACATGTGTGCATGTGTGTGCATGAGCATGTATGCATGTGTGCGCATAGGTGTACACGAGTGAGCATGAGTGCATATGTGTGCGCATGTGTGTACGCATGTGTGCATGTGTATGCATTGTGTGCATGAGTATGTACAGTGTGCATGAGTATGTACACGTGTGCATGTGCATGTGTACATGTGTGAGCATGTGTATGCATGTGTATGTACACAGTGTGCATGAGCATGTACACACATGTGCATGTGTGTGCATGAGTATGTACATGTGTGCATGCATGTGCACATGTGAACACGTGTGTACATGTATGTGTGTGCACACATGCATAGGATGGGGCAGAGCTGGTCACTGCTTCACATCAGGGAAGGAAAGTAACCACAGGGTGACATTTCAAAATGAGGAAGGCAGGGCCAAGGCCTCTAAAGTCACCTGGTGCTGGCTAAAGATGGACCTGGCTGTCCACCTGCCTCAGACTCCCTGGGGAATCTGAAAGCCAGAGGTGTGTCCTCTGGAGAGTCTCAAGTGACAGTTTATGAAGCTAATGTTTTTTCTTTGAATCAGTGAAATCTCAGGGTGGGCTCAATTCCAAGGGATGTCTTGCTTTAAAGAAAAGGTTAGATGGGGGAAAGGCTATGTGGGTCGGCTGGGGGTGGGAGGTGACCTCTGTGTCCAGGAGGCTGGGGTGGTCCAGTCTTGGGCTGGCTGGGCTTGGCTGAGCCACCCTGGCCTCGGCGATTGGGACACAGGCTCGGGACCCATCGGCCCACCTGGCTCTGACCCGCCTGGGCAGGTTATGGAAGCTTTCTGGCCTCTGTTCTCCTAGCTCTGAAATGGGATGACAAGGGTACCTGCCTCCTAGGGTCTGGAAAGACTGAAGTCAGCACAGTGCCCAACAACAGTATGTGCTCAGAGACTCTATCATGCAGTGTCCTTGTCTTCAAAATACAAATTACAGTGCCTGCTTTATTTCTGGGTCGAGGCTGTTGGGTGGGTGGAGCAATGTACCTGGGCTCTAAGGATCACAGCTGGCCAAGCCCCCTTCTGGAGGCAGGATATGAGGGGGTCTGGGGGTAGCTAGTGGAAAGGAGTCTGGGGTGGGATATGGGGGTACGTAAGGGGGACCCGTCCCTGCTGCCACCCCAGCGCCCCCACTTGCTGCCTCATACCCCACACTAGTGCTGTATGTTCTGCCAGGTTCCTGGTGGGTTTTTCTTTGAACGTGTTTCTGGGAAAGCTGTATTCTCACTCCTGCCTGCCAGGTGGTTTTTCAAGTGTGTGAGCGCTCCCTTAAGCAGTACAATCACAATCTCATGTGAAGTTGCCCTCAGCAGCTGATAATCAAGCCTGGGGTGTTCAGTGAACACAGCGGTTAAGAAACTGGACAACGCAGAAATGACCAATCCAGTGGGAACCCGTTTCTTTTGGCTCATACCTTTCTCCTGAGCCACTCATTTGTATGCACCACAGCAGACCCCAAGGAGTGTGAAACTTCCAGGGGGCCACCTGGCACCCAGGTCCCCGCCCAGCCCTGGCTCTCTGCCATCCAGGCATCTCAAGCCCCTGCGAGCTCACACAGCCAACATGCCAGCCTTTCCTTCACTCACTCACCCACATGCACAATGCCTTTGGGAATCAGGGTGTGAGGGACTGGGACACAGCTTTGAGGCGGTGACAGTGCAGGGGACGCTGACCAACCAGGTGACAGTGGCAGTGGGTCCAGGGAAGCTGGTGCAGGGAAGGCGCTGCCAAAGTGAACGAAGGGGGCCAGGATGAGGGGGAGGACCGCACAAGGGCCGGTCTGTCCTGCAGACGCCGACGAGGTCTCTGCTCAGAGCCCGGACCCAGGAGCTGAGGTAGGAGCCAAGAAACCCTGTAGCTCCTGCCCCCAGGAGAGGCTGCAGGATGTGGGTGCAGGGGACTGTCACAGAAAATCAGGGGCTACGCATCCCAGGAAGAACAAAACAGGGGTCTGGCAAGAGAGGACCTGGAGCTTCTGCCTCCGGCAGCCGGTGAGGGCTTCTCCAAGCAAAGGGTGCGTTAGGGAGTGAGCTGTGCCCCAACCCCACTGAAGCCCTAACCCCCACTGCGCCTGTCCTGGGAGATGCGGCAGCTTGGTTTTGTCCGATGCTCCCCATGGCGAGGCTGAGTGGTGCATTGGGGGAAGGGTGCCCACTGGGGGTGAGCTGCCCGTCTCAGCACACCAGGAATGCCGGCCACCTCATGACTGGTGCCATGAACCTTGGTTACCGGGCTAAGCCTGTGTCTAGCAGGATTCTCCACTGTAAACCTCCTATTTCGCCCTTTGTAATTGTTAAATATTTGGGGTGAAGGGAATTACTTTAAGACTCTGCAAACAGTCTGTTTCTGCTAAAACTCCCAAAGGGCTGTCTTGAGGCTGCCAAGCTTGAGATAGTTCATGATGGCAAGGGGGAGGTCACGTGGCTGCCAGTTGCAGCTCCTGAACTCAGGGGAGGGCCCGGGCGGGGGCAGAGGCTGGAGAAGCATTATCTGGCTGGGTTTAAAGCCACAACCCAAGTGGGTCCCGTGGAGGAGGACAGCAGCGGGCTCAAGCCAAGCCACCCTGGAGCCCATGACATGGAAGATCAGGAAGGGACAGAGGCCGCAAAAAGACTGGGGGGTGGTGCTTCAGGATGGTGGCCCCTTTCCTGCCTCTGGACCGCCAACCATGCCCTCCCCAGGCTTGGGCTCCACTCCCTCCTGCTTTGTCCCTACAAACCCCCCTCTGGCCCTACAGAGCCAAATCAGAGGCTGCCTCCTCCAGTGCCATTCTAGGCGCCCTTGGCGCAGCTGAACTCAGGACTTTGGCTGACCCTTGGGTCAGCACAGCTGCGGAGTACGAGTTGGCCCAGGAGCAGCTCCACATTGGATGCTTTGCAGCCCCCGGTGCACACTACTTCTACACACAGCACCTCCGGCAGATCAAAGCTGCGCTGAGCTCCTGCCTGTCTTGGAGCCAGGTTCTCTGTGAAGTTCTGGGGACTCGAGGGGATTGTGCCAAAGGCCCTCTGCGGGGCCTTGCTCTGGGTGGGGATTGAATCCGAATCTGTGAGTGCCGTGCCCTCGTGGGGGGTGGCACTCCTGCTGCTGGTGATGCTCCCGCCTCTCACTCCCCAGCAAACCTGCACCCCCGGCGCCACGCTGCCTGTTTGCTGTGGCTACGCACTGAGATCCATATGTCGGAAATGACTAACTGTTCCGTACGGCAGCAAATATTTTGGCAGGCGGTGTCACACATGTGCACGCAGACGACACGTGGCCTGATGGGAGGCAGAACTCACAGGAGCACTGGGAGGAGACAGCACGGGGCCTCACGTCCCCTGTGCCATGCCAGGCATTCCTGCAGCCTCCATGGGTGACAGCTGCGAAGCAGCATGGTGGCTCCAGGGGAGCTGTGCCCCTGGAGGCTGCGGGGGTGGCTTTTTGATTCTCAGGCCTCAAACATAAACTCGGACCTGTCTGAGTCTCAGGTAAACAAAATCAGCGTTTGGGAACAAAAACTGCCGGGTGTCAGACATGGCAACCTGTGTCCCCCACAGCCGCCACAGCTAAGCCTTGCTTTCCTTGGCCACACAGAGGCTGGGTTGGCCTAGGGGGCCCAGAGCTCCGTGATGTTACCTAGGCACACTGCTCAGCAATGGGGGACAGTGGGGCCCTGTCCCCTGTGGGATGATGATGTGGCAGCGGGGATCAGGCCCGGTACTCCCACTCCAGGGACTGTGCCTTAAACAAACAGTCACACAAGTACACAGAAGCATATGTTTGTAGTAAAATCCAAATAAAGACTGGACATAGTGGTTCACACCTGTAATCCCAGCACTTTGAGAGGCCAAGGCAGGAGGACCCTTGGAGGTCAGGAGTTCAAGACCAGCCTGGGTAACAGAGTGAGACCCCATCTCTACAAAAAATAAAGAATTAGCTGTGCGTGCGGGTGCGCACCTGTAGTCCCAGCTACTTGGGAGGCTGAGGTGGGAGGATCATTTGAGGTGGAGACTGCAGTGAGCTATGATCTGCACCACTGCACTCCAGCCTGGGTGACAGAGTGAGACCCCATCTCAACAAGAAAAAAATCCAAATACAGTCTGATGTCTCATTAATAGTGTAGGTACCAATATCAGTTCCCTGGTTGTGACAAATGTACCACGGATGTGTGCGCTGCTCCTAGAGAAAGCTGGGTGAAGAGTGGATGAAAACACCCTCACTCCACAACTTTTCTGTCCATATGAAATGATTCCAAAATAAGCTTATTTTTAACACACACACATTTACATAAGGATGTTCACTGTGACACTAAGTAGTGACAAGCTAGAAGGGACAATGTGCACTGATCTGGGAATTGTGAGACACACAATGGCACAGCTGCATTACATATTGTGCAGCTGAGTGCGAGGCAACTCCATGTGCACCGACACACGCCGAGTGCACGGGTGTCACCTCTGGGAACCAGGATTGGTGGAGCAAATAGTCTGCCACGATTCCAGCAAAGTACAGAGTATGTGTTTCTACACACGACGGAGACCACAGGGCTGATGCCAGACGGGGCCAGAGCAATTACTGCTGGGGAACGCAGTGATGAGATGACGCCCACTGTCAAACGTCTGTATTTCTTTATTACAGAAACAGAGCATTTTCTTTTATTTATTTATTTTTTATTTTTCTGAGATAGAGTCTCACTCTGTTGCCCAGGCTGGAGTGCAGTGGTGCGATCTTGGCCTGCTGCTACCTCCGCCTCCTGGGTTCAGGGGATTCTCTCTTGTCTCAGCTTCCCGAGTAGCTGGGATTACAGGCACCTGCCACCATGCCCAGCTAATTTTTGTGTTTTTAGTATTGACGGGGTTTCACCGTATTGGCCAGGCTGGTCTCGAACTCCTGACCTCAAGTGATCTGCCCACTTCAGCCTCCCAAAGTGTTGGGATTACAGGTGTGAGCCACTGCGCCTGGCCTCCTGAACACAGTACGTTCTTTGCAGCATGTACACTACTCGGTGCTGGTGACCGCCACCACTCCATGGGTTACTGCAAAGGCCTCCTGAGCATCCCCCTGCTCCACCCTCATCCCGCTGTGACCTTCTCTCAAACAGCGGCCAGAGGGACCCTTTGAAACCTGAAGGGAGGTCATGGGTCTCCTCTGGCAAGGCCCGTGATGGCCAGCTTGGCAGAAGAGAAGCAAAAGCCTTTGGAAGGTCTGCCAGCCCCTGGCTTCTCCCTGCCCAATGCTTTCCCCAGCCCTCCAGCCACTGAGAGTCTTTCTCCAGCACCCAAGGGGCTTTGCAGTGGCTGCCTCCTCACCTGGAATGTTCCTTCCCCAGAATTTGCATTAATCTCCCTTTCCCAACCCCTCACTACCCCAGGTCTTGGTTTAAATCTCACAGTCCAGTAAGACCCACCTGAACCCACCTGTGTAATGACAGCCCATCTCATCCTCCTCCAGACACCCAACCTCCTCAACCACCACCAGATCGTCTGTCTTCCTCTGCTGGCATGTGAGGCCACAGCAGAAGCCTGTGTCTCTTGCTGATGATGCGTCCTGAGGGCCACTGTGGTGCTGGGAGGGTGGCCCCCCAGGGAATGCGGTTAAGGAGCAAAAGACTCAGCAAAACACAAAAACACCTGTAGTACAAGAGCTCCAAGATCCCATGCATGAACTAGACTGCATTACCAAAGTCACATTACTTAACCTTTCCATCTGAAACACGGGGGGCTCTGCCCTTTGATGGTCCTCCTCCAGGCACAGGGGTCACAGCTTTCAGGCAGCACATCCTGGACGCCTCGTGCAGGGCATTCAGCCAGGCCCCTAAGTGCTCCCATTCGGCCTGCTGTTTGGTAGATGCATTTCCCGAATGGAAGCGAATAAACGTTGTTTCTTCCTTGCGCATTGTTATCCAGTCTTTAAAAATGGCCGCTCGTTCCTCAAAAAGTTAAACATGAATTACCACATGAGCCAGGATTTCCACAACTAGCTATATATGCAAGACAACCAGAAACGTGTCCACACAAAAACCCGTGCGTCCGTGTTCACGGCGCCGCTGTTCACAGCAGCCAACAAGCGGAAGTGTATTAGACCGTCTTCACGCTGCTGATAAAGACATACCAGAGACTGGGCAATTTACAAAAGAGAGGTTTGTTGGACTTACAGCTCCACATGGCTGGGGAGGCCGCATAATCACGGCCTCCTCTCAAGATGAAAGGCGGCACTTCTCACATGGGCACAGACAAGAGAGTCTGTGCAGGGAAACTCCCCTTTTTAAAACCATCAGATCTCGTGAGACTTCTTCACTATCACGAGAACAGCATGGAAAATACCCGCCCCCATGATTCAATGACCTCCCACCGGGCCCTCCCACAACATGTGGGAATTTAAGATGAGATTTGGGTGGGGACACAGCCAAACTGTATCAGAAAGCAACCCAAATGTCTATCAACTGATAACAGATCAACAAAACGTGGCCTATCCACACAGTGGAATATTACTCAGCCACAAAAAGAAATGAAACTCTGATGCACACCATCACACAGATGAACGGTGAAGAAATGATGCAAAGCGAAAGGAGCCAGACACAAAAGGTCACATATTGTCTGATTCCATGTATATGAAATGCTCAGAGCAGGCGAATCCACGGAGATTGAAAGAGGCTGGAGGCTGCTAGGGGCTGGGGGTGTGGAGAGTGGGAAGTCACTGCTAATGGGTACAGGGTTTCTCTTTGGAGTGACAGGAATATTCTGGAATTAGAGGTAACAGTTGTACAGCATTGTGAATATATTAAAAACCTAAAGACAACCAGATTGTGTGTCTTAAGAGGAATTTTATGGCATACGAATATCTCAATTAAAAAATTTAAAGCCTGGCTGCTCACAGGGTCACACCTCTGATTTGGGGACAATCTCAGCTCACCGACTGTCCTCTTCATTCCACAGGCCCCTGGGCCAGCCCAGTGCCCAACTCGCTTAAGCACCTAATGAATTCTGGCTGCACTGAGCTAAACCAGGCAGATCCAAATTAAGGAGCTGTGCACAGGTCAGGAGGAGGGCCCAGAGGAGGGCTGTGAGAGCCACTGTGGGTGCCATAGGGACACAGCGGGGCTTTTCCTCGAGTCCCTCCTAAGATTAATCCTGGAAGCCCCCAAAGAGATTGAAGCCAGGGAGGGACTTGGTCAGATCAGCTGTCACCAACATTATTTTAAACTGAAATTAACAGTCACCGTTTTTCCCCGGAAAAGACCCTCCTCACCTACTATGAGGAAGAGAGGAAGTGGCAAGTCAGGGCAGTGATGACCTGGGGTCGGGGGGAGTGACTGGGAAGGGGCACAGGGAAACTTCCGAGTGCTGGAACATTCCACATCTTGATCTGTGTCGGGGTTACATGGGTGTAAGTATGTGCAAAAATTCACCAGACTGTACACTTGATGTCCTTTACTGGGTGTTACCCCTCGATAAACATGTGGAAGAAAGAAGAGAGAAACCTTGCTTGTGACTAGCGACACTCACCAGCCCCATCGCGGTGCTGCTGCCTTCAGGTCTGTTTACCTTCACAGCCATTGTGGCATCTGTGATGGTGGAGATGGCAAGCGCCTCTCCCCTCCAGGCTGTGTGCTTTGTGAGACGCATGTCCCCTAGGTCCCCCAGCCCTGGTTCAGGGCCACAGACTGCACCATGCCACTTGGCAAATCCTGGTTGAGCGAATGAGTGGCCTGGGACAGAGGGTGTGTGTCCTGGCTACCCTGCCTGCTCTGTTCCTGTCTGCCTTTTCCATTTGCTTTGGGAATGCAGCCCTCCTAGCTCTGCCCTCAGACTTTCCGCGACAGAACTCAGTGCCTGGCCCAGGACAGCAGAGCCAGCAGGCCCCGAGGCAGCGCCTGGAAGAGACAGCTGCTTCTCGGGCTGCCCCGAGGAGCCACCGTGCAGTGCAGCGCGACAGACAACTGACGGGGCGAAAGGCCTCATTCCTACGCTTGCACAACCTCAAAACCTGATCCAAAACCAGGGAGAGAAAAAAATCCCCACTTGTGCAAGAGCCTGGGCCTCCCAGCAGCCTGTCTCACCGTCTCAGGCCAGGTCAAGCCACCAGCAGCTCCCTCCGGGCAGAAGAAACCCAGCCATTCCTGATCTGGAGTGCTGCCCGCAGGAATGGGACCCACCCAGCAGTATACATGTGGAGGGGACAGGAGCCCAGGGCACAGACCTGGGGCCTATCAGACCTGCCATGGAAACAAGGCATACCCCTCACCCCCATCACCAGCAGGTCCTGTGCTGGCCACGCCGAGCCCCTGTCTTAACAGCTTGGAGCTGTGGAGGGCGCCGGGAGTGGTGCAGGCAGAATGCGCTGGTCACCAGCACGAGCTCATTACAGACAAACCTGGGGGGCATCCTGGTGTCCCTCGGCACCTGCCCTTACTTCTGTAGAACACAGAAAAGTTTAAAAATTAAATGAAGTGACGTGTTTAAAGGGGAGGTGAGAGTGACCGCTCCAAAGGTGGCCTCCTCCCCACTGCCCTGGGGACAACAGCCTCCCCTACAGAGCTAGGATGAAGAGTGCCAGACACACAAGCCCAGTGCCAGCACATGCCCAGCATCTCACTGTAGCATAGAACCTGTATGAGAACATTCCAGACCCCATTCCACGGTCCGGCACTGTAAGCCTCTCTTGGCATACAGAGAAAGGGCAGAACTCGACACGCCTCAGGGCGAGAAGAAGCCACACCTCCCCACAGCACCACAGAGGGACGGCGTGAGCGCAGGGCTGAGCAAAAGCAGGCAGACGCGAAAGGGCTCTCACCGCGTGGTTACACCTCAGTAAAGCAAAGGAGCGAACAGAATTTTCCCAGGGGCAGAGGCCAGGGAGCGGTTACCCCGGGGATGGGGGTGGCAGGAAAAGGGCAAGAAGGGGCAGGAAGTGTCCTGCTTCTCAATCTGAAGCTGGTTTCAGGATGTCTTTCACTCTGTCAACATCTATCAGATTGTACCCTTATGATATGCACACTTCTCTGTAGGTATGTTATTCTTCAGTAAAATTAAAGAAATAAAAAAGAACCGGCCGGGCACGGTGGCTCGTGCCTGTAATCCCAGCACTTTGGGAGGCTGAGGCAGGCGGATCACGAGGTCAAGAGATCAGCCATCCTGGCCAGCATGGAGAAATCTTGTCTCTACTAAAAATACAAAAATTAGCTGGGTGTGGTGGTGCACACCTGTAGTCCCAGCTACTTAGGAGGCTGAGGTAGGAGAATCCTTGAACTCAGGAGGCAGAGGTTGCAGTGAGCCGAGATTGCGCCACTGCACTCCAGCCTGGCAACAGAGCGAGACTCTATCTCAAAAAAAGAAAGAAAAAACATTACACAGCTATTAAGACCATACAACAGAGCAGATCATAGTGAGCCGCTGTGTCTGTGCACTCGTGTGCACGTGTGTACAGTGTAGGAATATGTACATGGGTAGTATGAATGTGTGCATGCATGTGCATGTGTGTACAGTGTGTGCAGTGTGTGTGTGCAGTGTGTGCATATATGTGCATATGTCCATGTGTTTGTGCACTGCATACATGTGCACATGTGTAAGTACATCAGTGTGCATGTGTGCACATGCGTGTCTAACCGAGAGTAGCAGCTCAGTCAACCACAGATCACAAGCCACAGGTGGGAACACAAGTGGTTGCTGTGGCTGGCTAGGCTGCTGACCAGCAGTGCCAAGCCAGAGTGTTGCCGAGTGGTCACTCGGTGAAATTAAGAACTCCCACAGCCACAAAGGACGCTTACACTCATAACGCTGGTTACTATCTATCAAGCATTGCTATGAGCCAGGCGGTCAGCCAAGAACCTCACTTACATTTTCTGTTCTTATTTATTCCCACTCATGAGTGGCAGGGGCCGAGGCTGAGAGGGGTGGCCAGGGGTGGGTGGAGGGCAGTCATCGGCCAGGCAGGGATGTGATGCTCACAGCCCTGGTCGGCCCGGGCATGCGCTCACTCCCTGGTTTGTGTCTTCTCTCTGATTTAGTAAATGCTCACCACAGTTTGCTCTGCCCAGGCCTGTGGACACAGCTGACCACGACAAGGCCTGCCCACCTGGAGCTTCCAGTCCACTGGAGGGACAGGTCCCGACACGATCACAGCGGAGGTCTGGACAAAGGGCCAGGGCACCCCAAGGATGGGGCTGCAGGGACGCCCGCCCTCAGGACCCCTGGAGCAGGATGAGGGCCTGCCTCTGAGCTCCTGGAGTCCCAGAAGCCCCCACAGCTGGCCTGCACCCCTCTCTGCAGGCCAGCTGGACCCCCGCCCTCCCTCTACACTGGGAGCTCTGCAGGCTGAGCAGGGCCTGCCTCTGCAGGTCCCGGTACCTGGAGGTGCCATCTGGAGGAGAGCTGGATGGCGGCAGGTGTGGGCTGCTCACAGGGGTGTGTGACCAGCACTGCCAGAAATGGGACTGACCTTGGGAGTGAGGCTCCTGCCCCTGGACAAAGTACAGGGAAATCCAACAGAAACCCAAATGGCCCCCCAGGCCCGGATGTCCCTCAGACTCTCAGCCTCCTCCCTCTGTCTCAGGTGCCCCCGACCTCCCACCGCACAGCCTCACAGTGGCCAGGCCAAGTGTCTGCTGGGGCTCCATCCATCAGCCCTGCATGAAAGATCCCAAAAGGCAGGAGTGTGCTGGTGGCTGGCTCTCCAGGGGGCTGGGGGAACCCTGGTCTGTGCATTTGCCAACCTCCATGGTGTAAATACTTCCACCGTGGCCAATTTCAAGCTACAGAACAGAGTTGGCAAGAGACGTCACAACTGACTCCTGCCAGCTAGTCCAAGCGGGCTCTAACACCCCAAAGCCTAAATCACAGGCACCCACATGCTGCTTGAGGCCCCGACTTGGTGACAGTTCGGGGGACACCAGAGGAGGCTGGGCAGAAGCTGCAGGGGTGGCCAGCGCCCACAGTCTTCCTGCCCTGCACCCCCAGGGGTCAAGTAAGTGGTGTGTCCCCCGGGAGGAAACACTACCCTCCTGAGAGTGGGTCTCCCAGGGGTCCCATGATGCTACCCAGACTCCTGCAATTGGGAGGTGCCAAGAAAAACCACACGCCCATTCTCCAGGCCCTGGCCTGCATCGAGTAACCGGAGAAGGTACGGCCGGGAGGCCAGGCTGGGCTGGAACCGCCGGGCGCTGCCACACCTGTCCCTGCTCTTGCTGCCGCCTGAGTGGCATGGCAACTGCCCACAACAAACACTTCGGGGCAGCCAAGCCCAGTTCTGTGGGCCACCCAGGGGCAGGTGGACGCCTCCAGGCCACCTCGGCAAAGGCCCTCTGCGGACTGCAGGGGGCACTCTCCGCTTTGCTTCCCCCATCCGAGGGTGTCAACCCTGATTTCTCCCTAGCTCCCGGAGTGACACCCTTTCCCCCTCCCCAGCTCCTCCGTTGTAACCCAATGCCGGGCTGGAGCAGGGCAGACCCACAGGGCCCTCGCTAGCCGTCCCCATGCCTTCCTGTGACCTTGAGCAAGGCCAAAACGCCCTCCAGGTCCCCAGCTGCACGCTGGGATGATGGGAACCAGGCTGCTTCCGCCTGTGCCAAGAAGTGACACCAGAAGAGACCTGGAAATTCTTGGGCGAGACTGGCCGCCCGGGGAGCATGGCATGGGGCAGCATTCCTTCCTTATCAGGCTCCATCCTGAACAATGTCCTCCCCAGGGCGTCCCCAAAGGGCACAGGGTCAGACTGATACCCTAGGCTGCATGGCTATTGATTTAAAAACAGTGTCCTTTCTAAAGTTAGACATCAAATCTGGAACCCCAGCTCCGTTGATCCTCCTCCACCCAAACTAAACCTAATCCTCAACATAAACTGCCACAGAGACTCACAAGTGAATTCTTGGAGACTGCGGCCTGCACGCAGAGCCTGGAGACACCTGTGTTTCTCGACCCTCAGTAAGGGATGGTGAAGGAGACCAGTTCTCTTCTGCAAGTAGATGAAGAACACACAAGAAAGCCACAAACAACAAACAAAACCCCCTATCGCAACCAAAAAAATGCCCTTCTCACGCTTGCTTCTCAGCTTTCGCAGAAGCTCAGGTTGCCGTGGGACGGGGAGCTTTGGCGAGTGCAGCCCTTGAGTATCTCGGGCAGCCTCACTTATGGGGGGCCATGTTTTCGAACATCAGAGCAGAGTGCATAAAGATGCAATGGAGCCTGGCACGGAGCACCTGCTGGATGAGGACACCACTGCTGGACAGACACAGGCTCCTGCGACAGCCTCCACCTCACTCTCGAATGGACACGGCCTCCTGGTTTATTGCCTAGTGGGAAGACAGGCTAGAAGAGGTGGGTCTGGCCCAGCTGAGGATGCAGGTGTCAGAGAAGCGCAGAGAAGAGCCCCAGCAGCAAAATGGCCAGAAACAGTTTCCTTCCACCCTGGCAAGTCCGACCCTAGAACCCAGAGTGGCTGTCAAGGGACTTTCTAGAAACTCGGTGCACCCTACGAGCTCCTTGAGAATGGCTAGCACAGGAGCCTGACTTGGCTCATGCTCCTTTTTAAATATATGGTGTAACTTTTATTTAATTTTGTTTTTCCTGAAGTTACTGGGGTACAGGTGGTATTTGGTTTCATAAGTTATTTGGTGGTGATTTGTGAGATTTTATTGCACCTATCACGCGAGCAGTATACCATGCACCCTATTTGTAGTCTTCTATCCCTCGCCCCCTCCCAATCTTCCCCCAAGTCCCCAAAGTCCACTGTATCATTCCTATGCCTTTTTGACCTCATAGCTTAGCTCCCACACATCAGTGAGAACGTACGATGCTTGGTGTTCCATTCCTGAGTTACTTCACTTAGAATAATAGTTTCCAATCTCATCCAGGCCACTGCAAATGCTGTGAATTCATCTAATACATGGTATAACTTTTCCATCATAAAAATGTAATATAAGCATGACAGACACTGGAACTTAAGAGATATGAAGGAAAACTCTCTGTAATTCCACAACACAGTGCGCTGCCCTCTGCCCAGACTCAACATCCTTCCCCGTGCCTGCCTCCTGACGCATCTGTCTCCCACTGGGGAACCAGGAGCTTGTGCTCCAAGTACTCATGCCTAGCAGGGGCTCTGTTCATATCTGTAGGAAGGATGTCAGGAGACTGATGTTCAGACAGATAGACCACTAAATGACAATCCAAGGCTAGGCATGGTGGAGCACACCTGTAATCCCAGCACTTTGGGAGGCTGAAGTGGGAGGATCACCTGAGACCAGGAGTTCAAGACCAGCCTAGGTGCCATAGTGAGACTCGTCTCTATAAAAAAAAATTCAGAAATCAGCTGGGTGCTATGATATGCACCTGTAGTTCCAGCTACTCATGAGGCTGAGGTGGGAGCATCGCTTGAGCCCAGGAGTTCAAAGTTGCAGTGAGCCATGATCATACCACTGCACTCCAGCCTGGGTGACAGAGTGCCCCATCTGTTAAAAAAAAAAAAAAAAAAAATTGTTGGCCGGGTGCAGTGGCTCACGCCTGTAATCCCAACACTTTGGGAAGCCGAAGCCAGTGGATCACAAAGTCGAGACCATCCTGGCTAACATGGTGAAACTCTGTCTCTACTAAAAATACAAAAAAATTAGCCCCCATGGTGGCGCATAACTGTGGTTCCAGCTACTTGGGAGGCTGAGGCAGGAGAATCGCTTGAACCTGGAGGCGGAGGCTGCAGGGAGCTGAGATCCCATCACTGCACTCCAGCCTGGCAACAGAGTGAGACTCCATTAAAAAAAAAAAAAAAGTTAAATATAAAAAGCAAATGTTGAACATTGATCCATTCCAACCCCCCACCCCCAGCCCGCTGTGTAAGCATCTGCCTGGGTGTGCAGCTCCCAGCCTCTTCCTCCCAGTGGCATGCTTGGCCCGAAGTTGTCATTGCTCTGAACCAAGAACACCTGTCATCAGCTCCTGCCACTTATCCCGGGCATTCTGGACTGCTACGTATGCAGGCTTTTCTTGTTGCATTGTTGTTTTAGTAAACTTTTAATCTGGGGATAACTGTAGATTCACATGCAGTTGTAAGGATGCTAAGTGACTCAGTTTCCTCTAATAGTAACGTATTATAAATGTACAGAATAATATCAAAGCCAACATACTGACATTGACATAGTGAAATAAAGAAGCTTTCCATACCACCAGGACACCTCAGGCTGCTCTTTACAGCCACGCTCACTGGCCTCCTGCCCTGCCCATCCAACAGCATCTGTGTTACATGATAGAATTTTGTTATTTTGAGAATGTTCTATACATGGAATCAGAAAGTACATAGCCTATTGGGATAGGCTTTTTTCACTGGGAATCCGTCCAAGTGATTGTATCAAGTTTGTTTCTTTTCTGTGCAGTATCTGGATTTTATACAAAAAACAAACAAAAAAAAACAGACAGTTTGTTTCTTTTTATTGCTGAGTAGTATTCCAAGACGTGGATGCAGTTCCTCTCATCACCCACTGAAGGACATTAATCTATCTGGGTTGCTTCTAGTTTGGGGCTATTATCAATAAAACTGATATGAAATTGAAAGTTATAATTCACACAAAACCCTATACACATAGTGGCAGTTACCTCTGATAACTGTCCAGGAGTACCCTGCCTGAGTTTTTAAGACATTGCCAAGCTACTTTCCAGAGTGCTGACATCATTTTACCTTCTTACCAATGATGTGTGAGCAATCCAGATTCTCATTGTTCTCACTGGCATTTTTTATTTTAGCCATTTTTTTTTTTTTGAGATGGAATCTTTCTTGCTCTGTTGCCCAGGCTGGGGTGCAGTGGTGTGATCTTGGCTCACTGCAACCTCTGCCTCCCAGTTCAAGCGATCTTCCTACCTCAACCTCCCAAGTAGCTGGAATTACAGGTGAGTGCCACCATGCCTGGCTAATTTTTATATTTTGAGTAGAGACACGGTTTTGTCATGTTGGCCAGGCTCGTCTCGAACTCCTGGCCTCAAGTGATCCACACACCTCAGCCTCCCAAAGTGCTGGGATTACAGGTGTGAGCCACCACCCCTGGCCTATTTTAGCCATTCTGATAGGTGTGTAGTGATATCTCATTATGACTTTAAATTGCTTATCTTAGTGACTTGTGACACCTTTCTGTGTGCTTTTTTGCCATTTGTATATCATCTTTGGTGAAATGTCTGTTCATTCTTTTCTGTCTATTTTTTCTCTGTTCTGATTGGGTCATCTCCATTTTTCTGCCTTCAAGTTCACAGACTCTTTCTTCTGTCCCCTTGATTCTGCTGTCAAATCCAAGCATGGAGTGCTCTATTTTGGCTACTATGTTTTTCAGTTATAAAATATGCATTTGGCTCTTCATTATATCTTCTATTTGTTTGTTTGAGACAGGGTCTCATCCTGTTGCCCAAAATGGAATGCAGTGGCACGGTCTCAGCTCACTACAGCCTTGGCCTTTCAAGCTCAGGTGATCCTCCCACCTCAGCCTCCTGAGTAGCTGAGACTACAGGTGTGCACCACCATGCTCAGCTAATTTTTTAATTTTTATAGAGACAGGGTCTCCCTATGTTGCCCAGGCTGGTCTCCAACTCCTGGGCTCAAGTGATCCACCCACGTCAGCCTCCCAGAGTGCTGGGGTCACAGGCATGAGCTGCCGGGCCTGGCCCTAAATTTTCTATTTCTTTGCTGAGATTTTCTACTTCATCATTTGTTTCGAACGTGTTTGCAATTGCTGGTTAAAGCATTTTTCCAGTAGCTGCTTTAAAATCTTTGCCCTGATGTGAGTCAACTCAGTGCTGTGTCTGCGGGTCTTCTTTTCTCATTCCCGTTGAGGTTTCCTTGGTTCTTAGCATGACAGGTGGTTTTGTACCACAAGCTGGACATTCTGGGTGTGTGGTGTGAGACTCTGAACCTTATTTAAACCTTCTCTTTCAGCTGGCCTTCTCTGGTCACAACTCTGGCAGGGGAAGAGGGCAGTGCTGCCTTACTCTGCTTGGGTGGGGTGGACATCCAGGTTCCCCGCTTGGCCTCTGCTGACACTGAGGTGGGGGAGGTGCTCTCATTACTGCTGGTCAAGGGGGGAGTATTCCCCTGGTTGGGAGGTGCAGAACCCCTCCTCACTGTGTCCCATATGGGCTCCATTGACACTGTTGTGGGGGGATGGCCTGGTGACCTCTGAGCGGCGGTGAAGTCCTGACTCTTCAGTATGACACAGCCCGTCCAGTGGGAGAGGAAGGGATGTGTTGTTCCCACTGACTGGGGGAAGCACAGGCTTACCATGTGGTCTCACTGATGCTGCAGTAAGGGGACCTCACTCCCACCCTGCTCCTGGCTCCTTCCTTGGCTTTCTCTGACCCCCCCAGTGGTAGGGTTCATTTCGGCCTGGTGAGTGTTTTGGTGCAGGCTCCCCGCTGAGCCCTTGCAGACACGGATGGAGGTGGGGCCACAGCATTTTCCGCAGTGTTTGGTTGGAGTGCCACAATCACTGCCTAAGTGTTTTTTGTCTCACCAGGGCCTGGCTTGGTCCTTCGGCCTGGAAGAGCAGCCTTCTGCGGACGCTCTTGCTGGCTTCTTCAGCTCCATGTCTGAGATGTACAAGGCACAAAGGAAACCCAGGGAACTCAGCCCCCCACGGATCCCCAGGTCCTGAGGTCTCTGGCCACTCGGCCTTCTCCTGTCTTCCTTTCAGCCTCTTCAGTTTGTTTCATAACTGTGTCCAGGGATTTGCGTTGCACTTGGCAGGAGGAATAAGGAAAGGCGCTGTGCTCCACCTTGCTGGAGGTGGAGTCTCTAAGTTGCTCTTTATGGTTTGGATTTTCTCCTCTTGCAACCAGGGTGGGGCTTGGTGAGGCAGCATCGTGTGTCTGACAGATGATCCCCTGAATGTGTTCACGTTACAGAAGACCCCGGAGAGCCCCCGAGGGGCTCCTCAGGCAGGAGCTGAACCCCAGGCTCCTCTGTAGCTGGGCCGGCTGGGCTCCAGTCCCTCGTCCCCGGCCAGTGTCTCCGCTCACCTGTGAGCCTGAGTTGGGAGCACGCCATGTGCTCTGGAGGCAGAAACACCACGGAGGCCTGCTCTGAGTCACGGCTAATTCCACGTATTGACAGGGAGGGGAGCGAGAGGCCACGTGCTCCCTGAGCAGGCCGCCGAGAAGGGTGCTTTTCGAGTTCCTTCTCCTACAGCTTTAGTTAAGACTCAGCAATCTGGTCTTTTCCCTGCAGGCCAAATTGCACATGCAGATGGGTCTATTTCAAAGCTAACAAGTACATGCTATAAAATTGTACATAAAACACAATTTCAATTATGTTTAAGAAGTCCAAAAACCTGGGAGTCGGGGAGACTGGAAGGAAACAGGCCACATGTTAACTGATGTTGTGGGTGGATTCCGAAAGGGCTTTTTTTAACTGCTTCTTTTTGATTGTTTATAATTTCCAAATTTTCCATGTTAATATATTACATTTATAAAATTAAAAACAAAATTTAAAACCAAGAAACAGTCTCTCTCCGTACACAATGACGTAGTGACCATATGAGGCCACCACAGGCTGCCTGTCTCACCTGGACCTGGGCTTCTTCCTTAAGACCACGAGCTGTGTCAAGGCAGGACTCCACTGCCGTGGCATAGGCGACACACCAGATCGCAGGATCTGGAAAGTGGAAATGATGGCTCTTCTCGGCTCCTGAAAGCTGCTGTCCTGCCCTGCCCCAGGGCTTTCTGGTTTGGGTGGCACCTCAGGTGACAACACCACTGCAGGGAGCACTGGGCAGCTCTGCCCAAAGATGTGCCCGATTCCATGGAACCTGCTGTCTGTGGACTACTGAGCCAGTGGCACACACCCAGACAGGTGCCTCAGGCCTGCAAGAGACGGGCTGTGCCACCAAAGGACCAAAAATACAGGAAAACCGGCACTTCCAGTGTGGCTTATGCCACACTGGCCGAGGAAGTCCTTCAGGACCAAGAGAAAAGAACCCACTCATTACCCTACATGACATATGCAGCAAGGTGGCTTCCGGTCTAGGCAGCTGGGCTTCTGAGTGTCACGGCATCCCCAGTGTACACCCTGGACCTCACCACCAGATCCCCTCTGTGGCCAGGGTGGTGGCTTCTATTTCCACACAACTCGAGTTGCGACTTCGCTGGTAGGGTGTGGCCACGGGGAAGCCAGGCAGGTCCGTGGTTGGGAGCCTGGGACCCAAATCTACACCAGCGCACGTCTCTGGGTGTAACTGAGACCAGCTGGTGGGCATCACACAGGTGCTCTCGGAGCCTGCCCATGTTCCACCAGCAGATGGTCAGCGCCAAGAGAGCCAATGGGCTCAAAAGAAAGGACACTTCCAATATCCAGGCCAACTCAGCAAATATTCCTGACCTCAAGCTCATCTTCAGATGGCGCTGTTCTGCCAGAAGCCACCCCTGTAGCGTGTCCTCTGCCGCTCCTCTCCCTCCTTGAGTCTCCTCTGCCCTTAGCTAGCCCGGGGTGGAAACCTTCCGCTTGGTACCTCTGCTACCCGGACATCACTGCCAACTTCCCTGCACAGAGGTGGGGGCCACAGCCTGGCCCTTGTGCTTCATAACTTCTGCAGAAACCACTGATGGTCAGTTGGGAGAACAAGGCCAGGCCTGGCACTGGGGCTGTCCCGGGAGCAGGACCAGCCACATCTTCTAACTCCTTTTACTTTTAGTGTTAAGGCCCCACAATTCCAACAGAAAAGGTCGAGAGAAAAAGGAACGCCTTGACATTCTTTCCAAATATCCTCCCAAAGAATGCGTGGCAAGAAGGCCTGGTCTCACTGCGCATGGGCATGTCTATGGCCGCAGGGCCCCGCTCCGATGGCCCCCATTTTTGTTTGCTGAGACATCTGTGTCCTGCTAGACTTGGCACTGCGACTATAAAGAAAAACACAACGTGGAAATGGGGACTCCAAGCTCTACCAAAAGAAAAGTGAGTCCTGAGCCCATGAGTTCCACACTGGGGGTGCCATAGGGGGTCAGGTAGCATGGTGAGTGTCCCTGCCCACTGGCTCTCAACCCCAACAGGCTGACCAGGATGCCTGCTCAGGGCTGCCACCCAGGTCTGTCCCTGCAAGCCTTCTGGCTTCTGAACCAGCGACGCAAGGACACACACTCTTGGGAGAGGCTGAGACGTTTCAACGCCAAGGGGCAACAGAGCAGCTGGGAGGGCTACACCCAGGCTCAGAGCCTCTCGCCTGTGGGACCTTGGGCAAGTGACTGATGCTTTCTCCTCCTGTCACCCTCATCTGGAAAGTGGGATTCCAGTAAGGGCTGTGCACAGCTACACGCGACTTGTGGCACCCAATGGGAGGACCAACTAGATGGTGGCTGGCTGGGGACAGGGAAGCTGAACAATCACTAGAGGATGTCCACTCAGGGAGGCTGCAGGCAGCTTTTCCAGCGGCTCCTGAGCTGGGGCTCAGCTTCCAGACTAGTTACTATGACTCCCTGCCACCAGAAAGGCCACTAGGAAGTGGCCGGCCACCCCCAGGTCCACTGGTCCAGCTGCGGCACAAGAATATGGGACCACACGGCTGCTTCTCCCTCACAGCCTGGTACCCCCTCTACTGTCACTGAAAGTCATCAGGGTGCCTCTCTACTGTGACCACAAAGCACCAGGCAGACGGACAAGAGAGGCAGAGATGAAGCAGGTATAAGAGGACAGGCTCCCTGTGACCATGCACAGTGTCTCGGTGTCAGGACGCACTGACATGAAGGAGCTGAGGCCACCCCAGGCTGCATGCAGCGCACCCCACCCCTGCCATGCCCTAAGTTCCCTAGATGTCCACAGGCTCACGTGTTGAGGTGACATGCTCCACCACTCAACCCATGCCCCCCAGGAGGGGTCCCCACCCTGGATCCCCCAGGTCTGCTCCTGTGTAGCTACCCCTTCCCCGGTGTGCCCTGCACCCCTTGGCCAGCCTCACCCAGCAGCACAGTGACTTCCACAACAGCCCCGCAGGGAGTGAGCCCACCAGCAGGGTAACCACAAGGCCACGAGAGGCTTCATTCCCAGCCTGACCCCGAGCCCCGAGTCCCCTGCCCTCCTCTAGGATGGAGATTTTCCAAGTGGACTGTGATTTACTCTGAGACAAAAATCATTTTGTTATGTATCCTTGTCTCTTGAATTCCTGAGGATACAGGGATTTGGGTAAAAAGTCATCAAACGAAGCTATGTAGTGACTCCTACTCCAAACACAAACAAACAGGGCTAGTGTGGCCCAAAAAAGTCCCTTTGGAACTCATCCAGTGGCTCTGGTTTGTAGCTCACCCAGGTTACCTGGGCACCATCTCTTGTGCAACAGGCATTTGCTGAGCACAACTGAGCGCCAGGCCCTGGGGAGGCCCAGCTCTGCCAACCGTTCGTGTGAGCCTTCTCTATCAGCTCAAAACCAGGTCTGCCTACTGAGCATTCAAACCTACCCACACCACAGCCACCCAAAGCTCCTTCCAACTGCACACCAACACCTCATGGTTCAGCCCAGAAGGTGAAGGTTTCTGGTGGCTGAGGGACCTCCCAAAGTCATGCTGCTAGAAAGTGGCTGAGTGGGGATTTGAACCCTGGTCCCTGTTGACTCCAGGCGGCCTCACCACTTTGAGGGAGTTGGGACTAAAATGTGATTTCCTCGGCCAGGATCCTCGTGAGCATTGACTGCCAGTCTCGTGTGCCTGAAATTAATTTGCCAGCATCTTCAGGCTGGTGTCTGATTGGTTAGAGAACAAAAAAAAAGAAGCATCTTCTCCAGAGAATAAATCAACCACAGACTCCGTGCTCCATCTTTGATGAAATGCAGATCTCCCATTAAGGAAAAGCCTTCATTTAAAAAACATACAATAAAGACTAAGAAAGGATATGAATATGCAATTTACAGAAGAAACAAATATCAGCGACTGAGGAAGACAGAAAAAGCCTCTAGTTTCATTATCAAAGAAGATCCCATTTTTTCCTATCAATGGAAGCACATTTTCAAAATGACACTACTCCTCCTTGGTGTTATTTGTTGGTGAGCGTGTGGAGAGCTGCAGGATTATCCACAGTGCAGACGGGAGAGCAACTCGATGTCTGGAGGGAGAATTCTGGAGAAGCACCAAAACCCTTAGCATTTGCATACCCTCTGACCCAGCAATTCCATATGTGAGAAGTTATCTTAAGCAAAAATCCAAAATAACTGCAAAGCCACGCTATGAGAATGAGCGATGCAGTCGGGTTTACAACAATGAAGAACTGGAAGCAAATGCAACATGTAACCATAATAATGAGGGACTGTTTGGGATGCGCCCACACATGGGAGCAGGGTGCAGCCATTAAACAGGGCCCTGGAGAATGTGTGGTGGTGTGGAAGGGTGTTCTGGAACCAGGCCCTGGGAAGAGACGTTCCCCAACAGCACATGCTCCTGACCTCACTGTGCAATAGAGCACAGAAGGCACATGTGCGCACAGAGTTTGGGAGGGGGACACCCAGTGGTATCAGAGGTCACCTCTGGATCGGGGGCTGGTCAGTGGTTTACTCTCTGCCTTTCACTTTTTCAGTTTGTCCAAGTTTTCAACAGGGAACACAGATACAAGTTTCAGGGCCTGAGTTTGAATACCGCTTCTGCCACCACATAACTGTGGCCTCGTCAGGGCTATAGGGACAAAAGGAGCCAGTGCGTGTAGGTGCTCAATAAACACCGGGCACTGTGGTCACCCAGCTAGCGCCCAGCCTGGATGCATTACATCCCAGCTGTGTGACCTCGGGCCAGTGACTGCACTCATCTCTAAGGGCGAATAATGGCCTGGGGACGGGGTGTGCAGGATCAGTGAGGTCACATCTGTAATATGTGCAAACAGCTCGGGGCAGAGCTGGGCCCAGAACAAGAGCTCAATGACATCAGCAGCTTTATTATCAATAAGAAAAAATGCAAACTATGATATTGAGAATTTTTTTGAAAAATAAAGAGGCTAACAGTCATGATAGACAAAGTACCTTAAAGCAACCAGAAAACCCAATGAAATACATGAAATGGTGACATTCAGGCCCCGCACACAGGCAGCACAGGATTGGGGGCCGAGAAAGGAGGGACTCCAATGAGGCCAGCCTTATAGGTGCCCTCTGCAAAGCAAGGGGACCTAACCCAAGCTGACCTCACAGCTGGGGGACCCTTCCCAGGCTGAGGGAGGGTCCAGGGAGATCAGATGGGGACACTGGTTGTGCGGGCAGGACAGGGAACAGTGCAAAGCGCTGACATACCAGGACCCAGTCAGGCTTTGGACAAGTGGTGAAGGCTGGGCCCTGTAAGACAGGGATCCTCCCTTCCTGCAGGGAGGAGCTGTGCCTTGTAGAGCCCCCTTCTCACTCTAGCGTCTCCAGACTACAGTCCTTATTTCTCCTGGCAAGGGTGGCCTCCTGCAGGCCTGTGGCTCTGGTCCAGCCAGGAGTTCACCCACCCCGCCTGTTCTCCACTACTGGGTGAGGGAACACTGACACACTCACCCCTCACCCAGCCTCCCTGGCCCACTCAGGGAGACAGCAAAGGAGTCAGAGCCCCCACTCGGGAGGCAGAGAGCACAGAGACATTGAGAATGGCTGGCTTCAAATCCAGGCCCAGCTGCCCCCTCGCTGGATGAACTCAGACCAGAGATTCAGCCTCTCCGAGTCTCAGTTTCCTCAACCTAAAATGAGACTAAAATGCCAGCCGCATCAGATTGTTGTTGGGAATCAGTGAATCATGTCTGTGCAGTGTTTAGCCCAGAGGCTAAGAGCACACAGTTGGTGCTCAATAAATGACAGCTGCTATCATGAACAATCTCCTGTTCACATTTGCCTCATTCCTCCATGAAATAACCGGATCCTGTCTAGAACTTTGTCAGAGTTGCAAGGTCTTTGGAAAGGTCCCGAGGCCCAGAGAAGGAAAAGTGTGCAGAAATGATGAAGGGGAAAAGTGAGCCCTGGGACCCGCCAGTAACAGCCTACCCAGGAGTCAGCATGATGCAGACAGCCCGCCTGGCCCCGCCCACCCTGCCCCGCCTGGCCCTACCCCTTCAGCTCCTCTAGGGCTTGTCAATGATAGAGACGACAAGGACAGTAGCAGCAGCAGCATTAATGAAGCAGTGACGGCACCAGGCGCTACACTAAGCACTTTATGCACATTATTAAATTGCCACATCCCCATTATAGAAACTGAGTCCAGGCTGGGCGTAGTGGCTCACGCCTGAAATCCCAGTATTTTGGGAGGCCAAGGCAGGAGGATCACTTGAGCCCGGTTCAAGACCAGCCTGGGTCACATAGGGAGACCCCGTCTCTGCAAGAATTTTAAAAATTGGCCAGTGTGGTGGCGCACGCCTGTACTCCCACCTCAGGCATGCATCCTGCCCAGGAGGCAGAGGTGGGAGGATCGCTTGAGCCGAGGAGGTCAAGGCTGCAGTGAGCCATGATGGCACCACTGCACTCCAGCCTGGGTGACAGCAAGACTCTGTCAATAAAATAAATAAAGGAGTCTTAGAGAAGTTGAAAAGCCTCTACCTGGCCCAGGTTGTCCCAGCTGTAAATGTCAGAGCCAGACCTGAATCCAGGCAGCCCAGGCTGACCACCGCCCCCCAGTTAGAGGCTCCAGGCCTCCCTCTATCTGCAGTGGAATCCCTCGCGGCAGACCCACATGGAGCTGTCCACAGGAGCGTCCAGCTCCCAGAGCATGGTGCTGCAAGGACAACAGGGGAGCTCTGTCCCTCCGGGAGCAGGAAAAGAACAGATGCCAACAGCTTAGCCTGTGGTAAGGGCCGCTTACCTCCTCCTGCGGACAGAGGAGGGGCCTGGCCAGGAGGTTTCTCTCTGCAGCTCCCAAGGTGACAATATCACTGGGAGCCATACAACATTGGAGAATGGATGTAATCCTGGCCCCTTAGTGCCCCTGTTGGGATTTTCCTGGGGTTTCAGGGCAGTCTGAGCTCAGGTGCATCCCGGCTGCGGGTGCAGGAGGTGGGTGGGAGGAAAGTGCCACATTCCCCCCACGTGAGAACCCCACTTGGGCTCTGTCCTGGCTCAGCACATGGATTTCTCGTTCTCTTTCTCCAAGTTCCCCTTTGTTGGCCTGAGTCCACTGAACCAGAATATCAGCTGCGTTCTAGGGAAGGTCAAGTCACAATGACCTGGCTTCCTGTGGTGCTGCCACTCATCAGCTGGGTGCCTGTCTTGGAGTACCAGGGTGCTAACAGCAGGCGCTGACCCCCCCACATTGAGGTCCTCAGAAGGCCCCCTTGTGCAGAGTAAAGGCGCACTAGGAGGCTGTGGAGCACCGAGCGGGGCTCATTATCAGCTCAGAAGGCCAGCTTAAAGGATATTCCAGTAATTGCAAGGTTTTTTGTAAATGTTAATTATAGTTGCCTTAATTAGCTCCGAACCCATTGATCTATGGATTATATTAAGTTTATAGGTGTAATTACCTTAACAGGCATATGGATTACAATTACGCTCCAATTAAACCCCAAACGTATAGCATATAAATTAGCAAAGGGATTGTCCTGATTGTCCAGGGTTAGGCTATTGAAATGTTGCCACTTTCAGGGCCTCATGCTGGGGCTGGTCCTTTGCAGGCTGGGGGACTTTGAAGAATTTGGAGGTGGGGGGCGGTTCAAACAGTCTCTCGCAGTCACGCCTCCAGTCCATCTAGACCCGATTTAGAAATGACTACAGGGGTGGGGCTGGCAGGCCCCAGCCTGGCAGGGGAGGGGGGGCAGGGGCTGGAGGATGAGAGCTGTGCCTGCTCAGCCCCTGTCTTCTCTCAAAGAAAGCAGGATACCCAGGAGCCCATTCATGACATCTTTGCTGCTGTCCCTCCAGGTGGAGATGGCTTGCTCGCCTCGTCTGGGGAGGGGCAGGTGCTCCTCTAGATAGCTCCATGTGGATCTGTGGAGAGGGATTCCAGCACTGACAGGAGGCCTGGTGTCCGTATGTGACGGAGGGTTGTGCGGTGGCAGGGTGGTGATCAGCCTGGGCTGCCTGGATTCAGGGCCTGCTCTGCCGCTTACGGCTGGGATGACCCTGGTCAAGTGGCTTTTCAACCTAAGACTCCATTTCTGTAATGGGGATCCAGCAATTTAAGAATGTGCATAAAGTGCTTAGCAGAGAGCCTGGTGCACGGTGACTGCCCCGTTAATAATGCTGCTGCCATTAACATCATTAACTCTCTTTCAGGGTGAGGAAAGTCCTCGTGATTTGGTGAGGGAAGTGCGGGAGGGGCTGGCAGGAGGGCAGGGGGAGCCCGGAGTGCCAGGCCCTGCCAGGCTCCCAGCCCCTCTTCTGACAAGCAGGGAGGGGGCAGGAAGGGACACTGGGAAGCCCCATGAGGCCCGGCAGACAGGTGACAGGTGGAGAAGGGGAGGGGAGGGAAGTGTCTGTGCCCAGTGGGGAGGCTGTGATGGGCCTCAGCAGAGTCCCTGGTGGGTCAGTGCTGTCAGGAAGCTGCCACCTGGGGCACAGAGCTGGCAACCTCGCCCTGGGGCCTGTGGGCATCCTGTGTGTACCTCCACTTGAGCCAGGCTGCAGCGAGGTCAGAGGTGGCAGCCCTGCTCTCCAGGGAACCTTGCCTGGTGCTCCCTGCGGCCAGCAGGTGGAGGGCACTCTGGCTCCCCACATGCCCTGCATGAACTGCCCTCCAGCTGTGGGTTTTCTTCCCAGGGTGGCCAGCCAAGTCTACAAGGGCTCAGGGGCCATAGCACTTCCCCCACCTTGGCTGAGGCCTCTCTCAGCCCCAGGGGCCCTGGCCCTCTACTTGTTGGGCTCCAAAAGCTCTGGATCTCCCACTCTGAGACCCCTGCTGAGGATGGCCTCCCACCACGTGACCCTTACCTCCCCATGCACCGACCTCCACCCCGAGGGCCCTGTGATTTGGTGAGGGAAGTGTGGGAGAGATTGGCAGGCTCTGTCCCCCACAGCGGGCAGCGTGAACAAGGAGCCCACCGGAGCCTGGGGAGAGGGCGCTGGGTCAGTGTGAGGGCAAGGATGGGTGTCTAGAGAGGCTGGGGGTGCAGGGCTTGCTGTGGTGAGTGGGACCACCCAGGGCACAGAAGGAGCAGTGGGGGTGAGTCCAGGGCCCTGGGGGTGCCCTGACAGGATGGGATCGGGCCTCTCTAGGGCGAGCTGCTCATCAGTCCAGCTGCCTTCCTTTCTGCTCAGTCTCTGAGGCACGGAGGAGGTGAGGCTGGGGGGAGCTGTTTCTCCAGGAGCCCCAACTTCATGGCGACAATGGCGCTGATGCTGGTGGAGATGCCAATGCTGGCAACGGGCCTGGGGGAACGCATGATTTTGTGGAGGTGGTGGCTCCAATGGCCCCACTGGGCAGGCCTCTGCACCCAGGCTGGCAGGAGAGGAGCTCTCATCCACCACCTGGACCAGCCCCGTCTGTGGGACCCAGGGCTGGGCCTTGCTTCGGAGTGTGGATATTATCCTGGGGACACACGGGGATGGCAGGGCCATGAGCAGGGCTCGGCTGCCTCAGACATCTGTGGGCCTGCTAGGTCCCTCCTGGCTGACGGGGCTTCCCTGCCCCCAGCTGGCATTCCAGAGCCTCCTTTCCAGAGTCACTGGAAAAGGGAAGTGAGTCTGTCTTCCCTACGATCAGCCAAGGTAGGGAAAAGCACGGGGCACATGCCTGGGTGAACACATTTGTGCACTGATGTTCACACGCCGGACAGGAAGGGAACGGCCCTGTGCATGCAAACACGCCGCGGCTCTGCCTCTCTGGGGCCGCCTCCCACACCACTGTAGCCAAGCCACCCAGCGCACAACGCTCCACACCCTCCCCCACCCACATGTTTTCAGAAATCCTAGGAAGAAACAAAAGCAGGCGCACTCACTTTGAATGCAGTGCCGCGGGGCGCGGGGGCAGTGTGGGCGCGAAGGAGGATGGGCCCTCTCTTCTGACAGCTACAAGAAAGGCTGTGCCTTGTGTGGGGGGAGTGGCAGTGGGGACAGTCACCCTCCAGCAAGGGCAAGGGCTGAACAACCAAGACAGGGGTCACCCCACAGCTGCCTGGGGTCGGAGGTCATGAGACACAGGTCAGGAGACAGAGCATGAGGATGACGGTGCCGACAGCTGACCAGGCTCCCTCGACAAGGACTGAGCTCCCCGTCACAGGAGGTGTTCAGGCCCAGTTCACAGGCACACAGAGGAGTCCATTTGCAACGAGGAGCCTGGCTCAGAGGTCCTTAGTTCTCTAACCCCTGGGCCTCTGAGATCCAACACTAGCCGGAAGCCTGACCCATCCACCCTGCATGCCAACGTCAGAGCATCTGTGCCACCCAGTCCCTGTGAGGCCACCGATTACCATCCCACGTGCTTCACAGACACGGCTCCATTTTATTTAACATCCAGCTAAGTAGGCATTGCCTCCCCCATTTACAGATGAGAAAACCAAGTCCCAGAAGGGCTGTCATTTGTCCCAAAGTGCCCCACTAGGCGCTTAGCCAGGATTCAACCCAGGCCTCTGATTCTGGAGGCCATGCCCTTCCCAGCCATACCAACAGGGCCACAGACAGGCCCCGCCTGGCAGACCCTTCCCTGGACATCACACCAGCGGGCCACTGTGGTGATCCCAGATGCAGTGCTCACTTTAAGGGAAAAAAGTAAAAAATGATTTCATCTATGAACATTAAGGTTTTGCTAATGAGACTGAAGAGAAGAAAGAAAAAAGAAAGCTTTTTCAAAACCAGGGCTCAGAAATTAGGAGTTCCTTCCTTCCTCTTAAATATCCCACTTTAGCTGATAAAACTCATTGGCCAAATCTTTTTTGTTTTTTTGAGACAGGGTCTTGCTATGCTGCCCAGGCTGGAGTGCATGGCTACTCACAGGTGGAATCATGGTGCAACCTCGAGCTCCTAAGCGCAAGTGATCCTCCTGCCTCAGCCTCCGAGTAGCTGGGGCAACACGTGCTCACCGCCATGCCCCGCTAATTAATTTCTTTTATAGAGACAGTCTCACTATGTTGCCCAGGCTGGTCTTAAATCCTGGGCTCAAGCAATCCTCCTGTCTTGGCCTCCAAAAGTGTTGGGAGTCAGATGTGAGCCACTGGGGCTGGCTTTACATTCATCAAATCTCTACGTCCACAATGCATTGTGGGAAAACTGTCTTGTGGGAAAAATCTAATTAGGTTTTCACTTTAGACTTACTAGTTCCCATTCAGGTCTAGCCACAAGAATCACTATTGCTACTTAAAAGTTAATAGATGTCAAGTGTTTTACATGTATATATTTCTTCTACAGTGCAATGGCCCATTGGCTGCCCCACTTCTCCACTGTCTTGCAAGGTTACGGAGACTTCAAGGCTGCCAAGGCTGTGATCCGAGCTCGACTCAGTGTCCGGGGATCCAAGCTCCTGCCAAGACTCTGCCAGACAAGCTGTGTGGCCCTGGGCAGGCCTCAGGGTTTGCTGAGCTCAGCCAACCTGTCCCTTGGAGCTCCATTCTCAAAGATCCACCTGCTCACCCGCCAAGGTCTCCACCTGGGCACTAACAGGTCTCTCGATCTGAGGCACCCAAAGCAGGTCCCGCTCAGTGAGCATCACCACCACCCATCCCCTCCTCCCAGCCAGCCATGCTGGCCAAAACCAGAACCCCAGAAAACATGTCCCAGCCACAGAGGCACAGTGGGGGACCCGAGGCAGAAGGGAGCAGCCTGCAGTTCTGACACCCACCCACCTCGACAGAAGGCCTCTCTGGGGTCCAGGCTGATCGATTACACACTGCAGACAAAAATCACTAGAGCAAAATTGGGAACTTCGAAGGAGGAGACTGGAGCCCTCCCTTCCCTGGCTGTGATGGAGCTCCCCTGGAGCCCTGGGCAGGGGGTTCCAGATAGAAAGAGAGGAGAGTGGGGTTAACACCAACCAGCCCCCTCAAGCAGGAGCCTGAAGATGAATGAAGCGGAGGATCACGTTCACAGTAAGCAGAGCCACCATGGAGCCCCCACTCATTTTACCGTCACAGAAATGGTTCTGGAGTGGCCCAGGCCCCAAGGGAAGCAGTCTCGCCATCTCCAAGACTGGCTGGATTTGCTGAACTTTTGTGCTTACAGAGGTTTTCTGGGTGATCCTGTGGCCTCAAAGGGTTCCCCTTTACCACCCAGGAACTCCCCCAGAGGCAAAGGGAGCTTGCTGACCGGGGAATCCAAGCACACTCACCCACAACAAACAGACCCCAGCCCAAACTCACCAGGCACAGAGGCACCAGGCGGTGGGGGAAGCCCAGAGGCTGCCCTGCCTGGGCTGGGACACATGCAGAATTCTAAAGGGACAGTGTGGCCACCCCACCTCCACTCACTGCTACAAGCCAGCATGAGACTGTGCAGTCTTTGTGGACAGCTGATAACCAACACTGACCACTCAGCAGTTTAGAAGCAAGGAAGGTGCTGTATCCCTGGAGGGCGACATCCTGCCAGAGCCTAGGATGCCCGATGGCCCCACTGGCCAGGCCTGGGTCCAGCCTGAGCGGCCCTACCCCCGGACTGTTTCTCTTAGAGGGGCAGGGCCAGCCATGGCCTCCTTGAGGCAGCCAGAATTCCTCCGCTTTCAGGCAAGGCTACAGCATCCAGGCCAGGGGCCTCAGGCACCCAGGGAGGGACCTTTTACTCCCGCAGCACGACCCCAGGGAGGCCCCGAGTGGAAAAGAAACCCAAGAGACAGGATCAGAAGCTCGCCCTCCCTGCTTGCTCGCACCTCTGTGGGTGTGCACTGCGGGCAGGGGGTGGGAGAGCCAGCCGCAGACTCTCCTACAATTTCTCGTTCCTCCACAAAGCCTTGCACGAACAGACCCATTCACAGAATCTAAAGTTGCAATACTTATGAGAAATTAGAAAGTTGAAAAACATGAAAGAAGTTTACGAAAGCAAATTTCTTTCTTTGTAATGAAAAGGGTAAAAAAGGGAAGCCGTCTAAACATCTGTTGACGGGGGGGTGCAGGGAAGAGCTGGAACTCCACACCGAGGACCGGCGTGCAGCCCCACAGCTCGCGGCCACCGGGAAGCACGAGGCCCTGCTTCTGCCGGTGACTCGGAAGCGGGTATCTGGGACGGGCCATGAAGTGAAACGGGCAACATGCAAAGAAGAACAGGACCATTCCGTTTCTAAAACCAAACAGGACAACCTCCTGTGTGTGCACACGCGCGTGTGTGTGTGCGAGAGCACAGAAAAAGACGCCGGAAGGGTTAACAGAGCTGAATGGGGGGGCGGGTAAGAGGGAGGGAGGCACAGAAAACATTAAAACCATTGTAAAAGAGTAACCTATGTGTCGTGAGGGTCCTTGAAAATGTAGAATACAGAATTCTACCTATATTATTTTTGTATCTAAAAAGTGATATAAAACAAAGGATGTGTGTGGACAAACAGCAAGAGAAGCATGGCGAGGTGGGGAACATGGAAGACGGGCTGGCAGGCGGGGTACAGAAAGATCCACCTTACCCACCAAGATACAACCGCATGAGATCATTCATTGTCTTCTTTAGTTAATAACATGAGCTCATATCAAAGGGAGTAACCCAGGCCTGGCAGGGGCCTAGCACAGGCCCTTGAGAATACGTGGGTGGCTGCCACCCAGCCAAGGTCACGTGTTCAGACTTGGCATGGCCCCGGCCACAGCTGGTGCTAACAACCCTCCCACCTTGCCCACCATCGGCCAGGGATGGTCTTGGAGGGGCCGGCGATCCTTAGGGTCTAGGGCGCACGCCTTCCACCTCCCCCACAGGCTGTGAAGGAGTCTCATGCACTTTGGCAAGGGCCACCAGCTTGGCAGAGGGAGGGAGGACAGCACCCCTGAAAGCCTCGGGTTCTCACATCACGTGCGTGAGCTGCACGCCTGGTCAATACCACCCCCCGCCCCCTGCACCTCTGCTCTGAGCTCCGTCAGCACTGTGACTGTCAATAACTACCACTGGACTTAATGACAGCAAAAGTGCTGCATTTTCCCCCAACAGAACTTCCCGGCCTCTTTCGCCAGAAGGACAGTTGACAACATTGGCCTTTAAAGACTCAAATTACGCCTGTGGTTTGTTTGTATTGATTTTTGGAAAGATTTTAAAAAATCAAAAACTACAGGAGACACATTTAAAAAACTCATCTTTATCCTGCAAGCGTGCACACACAATTTGCCCTAAGACTCTCAGGCCCCCCTACACACACCCGCTGGGCCTTTCATGCCCACAGAGTTCAGCCCTTCCCCCTGCTACCTGGGGGCAGCTGCCAGCCGCTGACAGCTCAATAGGCGCCCAGACAGTCCTGCCACTAACGAGACTGCCAGGCTCGCCCACGCTGCCCCTGCACAAAGACCCTCCTGCACAAAGTGGCTTCCTGCCTGGGCACATGGGCAGCCGTGGGCACTGGGCCAGGCTGAAACACCAATGTGTTTGGATGCGGCAATGATCATTTGGGGAGCTGTGACCAGGGGCCAGGCGCAAGTCTGTTATGGGCATGATCTCATTTCATCCTGGGATGCCCTGGGAGGTTCGCACAATCCTACACCCCCACGTTCCAGATGAGGAAAGGAATGCTTAGAGAAGCAAGGGACCCAGCCGAGGCCCCAGCATGCAAACCTGGTTTCTGTCCCTCTGAAGGGAGCTGCACATGGGAGCCCCCCTTTACCACCAAGGGGCAGTGGGGCCAGCAGAGGCTGTGCCCTTGTAAGGACTGCTCTGCTCCTGGGACGGGGCTGCCCGGGAGGCGGCAGACAGAGCTCTCCTGGAGAAGTTCCTCCTTCCCTCGGCTCAAAGCACCCACATCCCTGGGTTGGGGGGCAGAGACAGGGAGACGCCCACTGGGAGCCACCGTCCTCCCAGGCAAGCGGAGAAGCCAGCCAGCCCAGGCTGCGCATGCGCAGCCCTGCACACACGTGTGTGCACCGCAGTGGCCAGCACACTGGATGTGATCGCCTTCCACATGATGGTGTCTGCACCAAGAGGGATGGCCTCACCCTGACCAGGCCTGCTGGGACCCCGCACCTGGGCCTGCACTGTCCCCACTGGAATGATGGCTCTGGGATGGGGACAGACCGGCCCCTGGGCCAACCAGGAGTGCCTAGGGTCTAGAGGACGGGCAGTGTCTGCCCTCAGGTTGGCCACAAACTCCTGTCCCTCTGGGGCATGCACCTTGCCACCCCCATGGGGGCCACACAGGAAGCAGCAGCCATACAGCTCACCACCTTGACCCCAGGGAGGCGGAGTCTGGGAGAAAGGAGGCTTGTACCGCCGAGGCTGGAATGGGGACATTTTCTCTCTTGTTCAACCCTTGGAAAAGGGCCTGTCTGGGTATCTATCCCTGACAGATACAGCCTGAGGACCCACTGGGCCCTCACCCTGAGATGGGCATGGGTGGCAGTGAGGTGCGGTGCAGCAGGCCCCACTCCCAGGGCACGCACCGCGCAGTGGCAACAACAGACGCTAAACCCAGAGCAGCTGCAACCCCACTGCAGCAAGAGCCACGAGCAGGCGGGGATGGGGAGGGCGACCATCACGGGGCCCAGATGCGCAAAGCCCTCAGCCCTGGTCAGGGAGACAGCTGGACACCACCGGTGAAAGGCAGGCAGGTGCAGCCACAAGACCCCATGAATGTGAGGGGAGGCGAGACAGCGGAGGGGAGGGGAGGAGCAAGGAGGTGATCAGGAAGGGGAGCGGGGGGGGAGAGCCCCAAAAGGAGGCAGGGAGGCAGGCTTCTGGGAAAAACGGGCCTCCAGCCTGGCTAAGTCCCAGGGTACAGAGGGCTGGGATGGGGGCCTGAGTCTCCTGGTAACTGCCCCTCCCCTAGGCTGGCACCGGCCTGCCCCTCTTGGTGCTGGTCAGCTCCAACTGTGGTCCCAGGCACAGTGGGAAGGTCACGGGGGCAAATGCAGGACAGGGACTTTGGTGAGGCAGCCACTCAGCCTGCAGGGGCTTCCAACTCCAGGACTCAGCTGGAGATGTGTCTCAGGAGAGGCCCCTCAAAGCCCCCTCCTGCTGTCCATTTCATGTCTGGACGGGGACAGTGTGGCCACAGGGCACTCTGCCAATGAGCAGATGACAGTGTCTCCCGAGGGCCTAAGGAAAGCAGCACCCCTGCAGTGGGGAAGGGGGGTGAAGGAACGGTCACCCCATCTGGGCTGGGGCCGGGGCCTGGCCCACCTGCCCACCCCACTCTGGTCTCCTGCGTCACAGATTTGTGCAAATACCATGAGCACCCTCCCCGATGTCCAGTGTGTCTGTCCTAAGAAGCCCTAGTAGCTGGTACTGAGGGATGACGTCATGGGAGTTCCGGCCCACAGGAGCCCTCCAGGGCCTCAGTGCCCCCTCGAGTGCCCAAGGTATTTCCCTGGCAACACACTATCCCCACATGTGGTCCCAGGTTCATGCAGGAGTCCTGCAGACAAGCATGGGAATTTTGAGCCTCAGCCTGCCATTCGAGATGGCTAGAGACACCAAACGCCCAGGTGGAATTCCTCGGGGTGGTCATGAGCCCCATCTCCGTTAGGTCTGGGGCTGGCAGAAGCTGGCTTTTCTGCCAAGTCTAAGTTCAGGAATTGCATCCCATGTGGCCATTTTGAGCCACAGGCAATGTTCTTGCAAGGTGGAGAGCTCCTTCCTGGGCTCTTCCCACGAAGAATGCTCTCCACAAAGCAGCCCTCAATCAAAGTCAGCCTCTCCTTCATCAAGTGTGGCTCCAGCCCGAATTGTCCCTCCTGGCACCACAGGCTGGTCAGGCCGGCTGTCTCCTCCCAGCACAGCGGGCAGGGATGGCGGCCCACCTCCAAGCTGTCTCCTGGTGACCCTCTGTTCCAGTGGCTCAGGTTACATCACACTCCAGGATCAGGCACGCTGCATCGGTATGGCTGGCTCTCACCTGGCCACCCCAATGCCCAGGGCCACTTTGTGATTTTGGGTGCCCCTTCCTCCATTAAAAAGCAGTTAAATAATTTAATAGATTTTCGTAGGCCTTGAAAATAGTATTTCTAAAGTGAGAAAAAACATTAAAACATTTTCTTTGGCCCTAAATGTTCCAGAGACTTTTTCCTTCTAATTTTAAAATAAATTTAAACATTTTCATGAGCCCCTAAAGGCATCATGTGTCCAGAGCCTGATATGCAAGTGAGCATGGCTTCCTCTGGCTCCCACTCCTGAGAGATTTGGAGCCTGGAGCCCAGACCTGTGGCCACAACTTAGGAGGACTCTGCCCCTGGTCTTGGTGGCTGTCTTGGTGCAGGTTTTGGGGTCCTGGGGCTGTGTGGGGCCAGTTGGAGAGGATGCTCTTTCTCGCTGTGGCCCCTGGGACCCTGCCTGTGAGAGTCAAACCAGGGTGCATTATGAACCCCAAGCCGTGTTCCAGGCAGCCAAAGTGCAGGGTGTGTGCGAGGCCACCCCAAGCAGCCCCAGATCCCCAGCAAAAATGTCACTCGATGGGCCTGCTGGGGTGGCTCACGCCTGTAATCCTAGCACTTTGGGAGGCTGAGGCAGGTGGATCATGAGGTCAAGACATTGAGACCATCCTGGCCAACATGGTGAAACCTCGTCTCTACTAAAAATACAAAAATTAGCTGGGGGTGGTGGTGTGGGCCTCTAGTCCCAGTTACTCGGGAGGCTGAGGCAGGAGAATCACTTGAACCTGGGAGGTGGAGGTTGCAGTGAGCTGAGATCAC
>NW_016107550.1:688477-714704 GCF_001604975.1 Cebus imitator
TGCCTGGCTAATTTTTGTACTTTTTTTTTTTTTTTTGAGACAAGATCTCACTCTGTCACCTAGGCTGGAGTGCAGTGACGCGCTCCCACCTCACTGCAACCTCCACCTTCTAGGTTCAAGTGATTCTCCTGCCTCGGCCACCCAAGTAGCTGGGATTACAGGTGCACATCACCACGCCTAATTTTTGTATTTTTAGTAGAGACGGTCTCAAACTTTTGGCATCAAGTGATCCACTCTCCTTGGCCTCCCAAAGTGCTGGGATTACAGGCATGAGCCACCACGCCTGGCCAAATTTTTGTACTTTTAATAGAGGGGTTTCATCACATTGCTCAGGCTGGCCTCAAACTCCTGGGCCCAAGCAATCTGCCAGCCTTGGCCTCCCAAAGTGCTGGGATTACAGGCATGGACCACCTCACCCGGCCAACTTTGTCTATTTTACAGATAAGGAAACTGAGGCCCAAAGTGCCCTGAGCAGGAAGTGGCCTTGGGTGAGCAGCTCCAGAGCTGGGCTCATCTTAAAAATAGGTCATTGCCTCCCCTAAGTATTCCAGGTCCACACCCTGGAGAACGCAGGATGAGGGGAATCATTTTGGTTTCCTGATGGTAGACAAGCCACAAGAAAAACTTGGGGGTCCTCTGGTATGCCTCAGGATATCCCACATTTCCTCAAATCACCCGATCCTCTCAATAAGAGGCCCCGAATCACCACCCTCCACTAGAAGCCCATCTGCCAGTGTTGCTGCAAGCTGATTCTCTGATCCCTTGAGGCTGAACTAAAAATAATTCAACCCCTCCAATATTTAGAGAAATGAAGTGCCCTGAAATGTCGGGGGAGGCTGCACAAACCCAAAGAAGTGCTTCCCTCCTCTGTCACACCGCGGCTGCGGGAGCTGAGTGGCTGTGGGGGCCCTGCGCCGGCCAGCAAACCTGGGCTCTGAGGACAAATGTCCAAGCAGCTACGACCTCTGGGCAAGTCAGAAACCACTGTGGGTCTTACTTTTCTGCAAAATGGGATGGGAGGGAAGCAGCCAGAAATTTCCTAGGATTCTCCCAGGCATGTGAGTCTCAAAACAAATGGAATATCTGGCAACACAACTGCATCCTCCATCTCCTCCGGGTCTCAGCAGCACTCTTTGTGGCAGCTACACGCCCAGGGCATGGTGCGTGGCCCCCACGTGTGGAGCCGCAGCGGGCAGGGGGTGCACCCCATCATCAGGGGAGGGTGGCCTGTCCACTGTCTCCCCTCAGGCAGGCACAAGGTGGAACAGCTCAGAACGAACAGCCAGCTGCTCCGGTAAAGCCGCTGGAGTGGGCGGTGCAGATGCTCCATGGGATCAGGCCTCCCTTCCTCACACCAAACAGCCCACGGGGCGGAGAGAAGGCTCCCAGGAGACCACACTGCCAGGAAGCGGCAAGGCAGCGGCAAGGCTGGGAGCTGCTCAGGTTCAGGGAGGCTTACAGATCCCAGGGAGACTGACCGTGAGTGGGGAGGTGCTCAGCAGGCTCCTGTGGCCCCACATAGCGAGTCCTGCAGGGTGACCCCACATGGTGACCCCTGCAGATGGGAGGACCCAGCAGGTGGCTGGGCCTGGGTGGGAGGCTTGGGGAGGGGGAACTGGAATGGCAGTGCCTTGGAGCAGCACTCAGAGTGAAGGGGTCAAGGACACCGCCAACCCCCCAGAAGGTCTCCTGTCCACCTTGGCCCCTTGGCTGTGTCCTCCGCTTTCAGCATCACTGCTGGGCCCTGTGGCAGCACATGACAGGGGCACAGACTGCACACATTCATAACGGGGCGACTCAAGCCTGCAGCTTGTGTCTGCGCAGCCCAAATTACTCACACCCGCTAAAGCTCCGAGGTCTCGGGGATCATCGGCCCAGGCCCGCCCCGGGTACTGCAGTGGGGTGCACAGGAGCAGGAAACAGGAAAGCCAGCTCCTGGGCTGGCCTTTGCACCAGCTGCCTGGCTCTCTGGCCTCAGTTTCCTCGTCTGAGAAGCTGGGACAGCTGAGAATGGGTGCCCCGTGGGGACTGCCTGGCTGCCATCACTCATGAGCGCCATCCTCAGACACCATCTTGTGGGGCTGGGGAGGGGCTTTGGGAAGTTTGGGGCTCAAGGTGTCTGCTGCAGGCCTGGTGCTGGGGAGTGAGCAGGAGTCTCCACAGTCCCTCCAGCCTCCCCGCATAGCTGATGGCACAGCTTGCTCCAGGCTGGGCCCGCCAGACACCCACTATCTCTCAGCCCTGATTCATGAGGCCACCCACAGCCGCCAATCCAGCAACTTCTGGCAACAAGGAGGCTCTCAGGCACATGGGCAGAGCCCTGACACCCAACAACTCACTGGGCCACATGGACCCACAATCACCATGCTCCCAGGACCTCTCAAGGCAGCTGAGAGGCGGCCAGGGCAGGCAGGGAGACCGGGAGAGCGAGGTGGGGCTGCCAGCATTGGTGCTGGAGTCGGCCAGGCTCTGGGAGCACCAGGTTGCAGTGAATGTCTCCGATTCCCAAATTCTTTACTGAAAACCTGGAGATGGCAATGTTTACCTTCAGGCTTGCTGTATAAGAAGAAAAGTCCTTGGATGCTCCCTTTCACATTCTAAGTGCTAGATTATTTCTGAAAAGATGGCTGCTACTTTTATGGTTTATATATGCTGTGTTTATTATTTCTGTTGCTGGAGAGGCTGGGGAGCCTGGCAACTGGCATCCTACAGCAGAGCCAGGCCTCCATCCCTCCGTCTCTCAGCAGCAAAGGGACCTCGGAGAGCTTCCAGCACAGCCCACCAGGAGCCACAGCTCCAGCCAACCTCCCCGATCTGTCTGGTTCCCTGGGGTTGGTGTTACCGCAGGGAATTCGTTTTATTAAGCATATCAGGATCCCAGAGGTCTTCTGCCAATGGGGTGGGGGGGCATCTGTCCTGATTCCTGCCTTCAGGGATCCCTTCCAAAATGGCACCAGGCACCCCTCCCCTCACTAACCTCGCAGCCCTGCCCTGCCCATCCCTGGACACACCCTCCCCAGCCTTCTGGCCCACAGAGCCCTCAGGGAGGTTCTACTCTCGCTCTGGGACACAAAGCAGGGACTCTGGGTCCCTGCAGCTTGGTCTGCCTGGAGCCCAAAGCCTTGGCCTGCCCATGCCCTGCCCTGGCCCACCAGGCTGGGGGCTCTCCCAGGCTGCAGGGAGAGGGGCGGGAACAATGGGCCAGCCCCGGAGCTTCCATCCAGGAGTGCAGGAGTCTACTGGGACACTGCCGCTCCTCTTTCCTGGTTCCAGACAGGTCAACCCCTTCTCCCTCCCAAAGGCTCCTGCCAGGACAAAACAAGGGCAGCCTTCTAGCTGCGGGCAGCATCGCTGAGCCACAGGCCTCTGGGCAGGGTACTGAGGCAGGCACAAGGACAGGCCCAGGCCCATGGAAGGTGGCAAGGCCAGGCTGCAGCATGCGCAGGGGTGGGGGGACAGCCAGGACCGCGGCCGGCGCCCCACTCCGCCTCACAGGCCTGCTCCGCCCCAGCTTCCTTGCCTGTAACAGGACAGGAGATCAGTGGTTCTCAAGCCTTCCAGGAGTTTTAAAGCAGCAGAACCTCCCACCCCACCCCAGGCGAATCCTGCCAGGAAGCCCGAAAGAGATGAGAGCTGCTCTGTCTGAAGTAGGGGAGGTCCAGGAGTCCCACCTTGGTCTCCCCAGTTCCCCTGAGGGAGCAGAGCAGAGCTGGGGCTCCGGGGCGCACAGCCTGCGGAGCCGGACGCGGCTGCTCCCTCAGCACTGAGGCTCTGTGCTCCTTCAACAGGCGTGAGCGTCTCCTCCTGGCCCCTGGCCTGCAGGTCTTCACAGCATCCACCCCTAAAGGCCAGCACGACTGAAAAACCCACTGGATTAGGCCAGGCATGGAGGCTCATGCCAGGCTAATCCCAGCACTTTGGGAAGCTGAGGTGGGAGAATCACCTGAGGCCAGGAGTTCCTGACCAGTCTAGGCAACATAGCAACACCTTTGTCTCTACAAAAAAAAAAAATAATAATAAACTTTTTTTTTTTGTTTTTGTTTTTGTTTTTGTTTTTTTGAGACGGAGTCTCGCTGTTGCCAGGCTGTAGCGCAGTGACGTGATCTCTCCTCACCGCAACCTCTGACTACCTGGTTTAAGTGATTCTCCTGCCTCAGTCTCCTGAGTAGCTGGGATTACAGATACACACCACCACACCTAGCTAATTTTTGTATTTTTAGTAGAGATGGGGTTTCACCGTGTTGGCCAGGATGATGTCGATCTCCTGACCTTGAGGTCTACCCGCCTCAGCCTCCCAAAGTGCTGGGATTACAGGCGTAAGCCACCGTGTCCGGCCAAAAAAAATTTTTTTTTTAATTAGCCAGGCATTGTGGCATGTGTCTGCAGTCCCAGGTACTTGGGAGGCTGAGATGGGAGAATCACTTGGGCCCCAGAGGTCGAGGCTGCAGTGAGCTATGATCGCCCCACTGCACTTCAGCCTGGGTGACAGAGCGAGACCATGTCTTAAAAATAAAACCAAACCAAACCACAGGACTAACTTAAAACAGCATGGAAACAAACGGAACCAACAGTAAGCGCCACACGTGGCAGAGTGGTTCAGGGCACAGATGACGGAGCTGGGCTCCCGGGATTCAAAGGCTGTGCGATCCTAGGCAAGTTACTCAACCCTCTGCAAACTGAGGACAATGTCAGTTCCATCTCATGCAGATGTCTGGTGGGTAAACAGGCTCACGGAACAATTTCTGGTGGAGGGGGTCCCATGTCTGTCGCTGTGGTAGTCAGTGTTTTCCCAACAACCTTAGGAAGAATACGTGCTGCTATCACCATCCACAGTGGCAATGCGGAGGCACAGAGAGGTTAAGTAACCAGCTATGGCCACACAGCCGAGCGAAGTTTCACCTCCAGACTGAAGCCCCGGGGCCTGTGTGCTCTAACAATAGGCGCCAAGGACCCAGGATGAAAAGTTTCCCATGGAGAAATCTTTCAGGTGGAGTCTAGGACACCTGAGAAAATGCCAGATTCCATCAGTCTTTCCTTTCCTTTCCTTTCCAGGCCTGGAACTGTTTGTAAGGCCTCACTGCTACTTTATACAGTCAAGTCAATGAGATCCTCCCAGCCCCGTGTCAGCCAAAGCCACACCACCGACAGCGCCAGCCTGGGCAGGGCCGTCCTCGCTGCAGCCGTGCCCCAGCCCGAAGCCCCGAGAGCGCTCAGGCACCTACCAGGCACAGGAGGGAAGGACCGGTGCTCATGGCAGCTCGCCTGTCCCCAGGGGCCCTTGCCCAGCTTTGGAGCTTTCTGCAAGGCCCTCACACGATCCGCTTTTCCAGACAGGAAAGGAGGCATGCAGGGGTGGAGTCGCCCAGGCAGGTCACCGTTACGTGGTGGCTCCAAGATCTCATCCCCTGCCCTCCACCCCAAAGCCTGGCCTTTCCCCGGCCCTGGGCCAGGGCTGGTCAGGCTGAGAGCCCCAGCCCTCCCGTCTAAGCCATCCTCGGCCTCCAAGGAGCCGGTGGTGCCCTCTTCCTGCTGCCGGCTCTCTGCACGGTCACAGATACAGGAGATTAAAACAATAAACTAAAAGACAAGCCCCTTGCCCTGCGGTGGTAGAGAAAGAATCCAGCACCTGCCTCTGGGGGCTGAGCTCCCCAGCACTGGAGGAAAGACAGCGATGCCAAATTCCTGGCAGGGGCCGCCAAGCCTGTGGCACGCAGGGCACCTTCTCTGCGATGGTAGGCGGCCCTCACAGTGGCACTCTCCTGCCTCACACTCACTTACCAAGCCCTAGGGCCTCCGAGGGGTTTCTGACGCAGCAAAGGCTCTGCTCTGCCCGGCCCACTGTCCCCGAGCTCCCCCCTCCAGCCCCCTGAACCTCTCACCCCAATCCCCAAACTCTGCTGTTAGAGCCTGCACAGGCAGGGCATCGAGCAGGGCAGATGTGGTCTCTCCAACCCAGTGAACCCCGACTCATGGGATGGCCCTGAGCCCCTGCGCCCCCTCCACGCCTCAGCCCTGCATTCTGCATCTCACCGAGTCCTCCTGAGTCACCCTAGGCACACGCTTGGGGTGCAGTGCTGGGCTGGGGACTCTGCACTGCGGGACCCTTGGGGCCACATGGTCTTGCACATCTCATCGCCCTGCACACAGCTGAGCACACGGCAGGCGCCTGCAAAGCTGGGCTGTGTCTCGGATGCAGTGCGAGTGGCAGGAGCAGCCACCTGGGCAAGGACAGGGGTTTGTCCACTCACACGGAGGCAAGGGAAGACAGAGGCAGAGAAGAGCCATCCCCTCCTCGCCATGCTGTAGGCCCTGACCTTTATTTATTTAAATGAAAAGGCAACTTTTCCAGTCAAGCAGCTATCCTTCTGGGAGAGGCTGGTCCCCAAGGCGTGCCACACCCTGCCCGGGCCACACCAACTGGCACAAGGTCACAGGCAGCAAGGGAAGCCTTGACGCTATGCTTGGGCAGACGCTCTCCCCTCCCCATCTGAGGACACAAACTTCTGGGTGCCAAGATCCATCCACCCTCTACCGCCACCCCACTCCACCCCGCACAAAGTGAAGGCAGTGCCACTTTGTGGCACTGCCACTCTGGGGGGTGCAGCTTGCAAATCAGAGCACACGGTCGCTGGTAGAGTTTCCCAAGCCAAGCGGCCCCCTCGATGGTCTCAGTTTATATGCCTGTGATTCTATCCAGGAGTATAGGCCCTGCTGAATCTGCCCTCAGGAATATCTCAGGTGCCTGCAGAGGCCAGGCCGACAGCCCCAGGCCGGGATGCCCCTGGCACTCCACCCCTCCCTTCCCTGAACTTCCTCCTGCAGTCAGGTATTCACACAGCTCCTCTAATAAAGGCACTGAGGATACCCAAGAAATAAATCCAAAACAAATCCATTTTACAGACGAGAAAACTCAGGCTCAGCAGTTTTCCTGCCAGCAAGCAGTGGGGCCAAGATTTGAACCTGGGATTCTTCTAATTTCCAGAGTACAAGTCCTTCCGTGGTAGTCCCAGCCCAGACGAGCACCTGGACATCCCAGAATGCCCCTTCCCTGGGACACTTTGCCACCATTTGGCTAATCTTCCATAGGGGCCATAGGGACAATTGGGGCAGATATGCTGGCACTGTCCCGCAACACCCTTGCCAGCTGGGTGACCCTGAGTAAGTCTGCAGCTTCCCTGGAAAACAGAGAAGACCTTCTATGCCTACCCACGAGGCTTGGATGAGAACCACAAATGCAGAAATGGTCTGGGAAGCTGAAAAGACGTCTCCCAGTAGACAGAACTGTTTTTTTTTTTTTGAAAACGGAGTTTCACTCTTGTTACCCAGGCTGGAGTGCAATGGTGTGATCTCGGCTCACTGCAACCTCCACCTCCTGGGTTCAGGCAATTCTCCTGCCTCAACCTCCTGAGTAGCTGGGATTACAGGCACGCGCCACCATGCCCAGCTAATTTTTGTATTTTTAGTAGAGACAGGGTTTCACCATGTTGACCAGGATGGTCTCGATCTCTTGACCTCGTGATCCACCCGCCTCGGCCTCCCAAAGTGCTGGGATTACAGGCTTGAGCCACCGCGCCCGGCAGACAGAACTGTTGTTACTCAGTTTAACAAACGCCGAGTGTCCACCACAGGCAAGGTCAGGGACTTGGGTTACATGGCATGGGGCAATAAGCAGATGGAGAGAGAATGAGGATGGAAGGGAGGCGTGAACATGTAAAGGCACGAGGTGAGAAGGGACCCTGTGCTGCTGGGCTGGCATCAGACACACTGGTGTGGGCTCGAGGTTTAGGGCAGGCCAGGTGGGCCGGGTCAGCACGGGCACATGCGTGTGTCATGCCTGCATGCATGCTATGCCCACATTTCCTGCTTCTGTCCACTGCCCAGGGCGTGAGCAGCAATGCCCAGAGACCACTGGAAGGAACTGAGGCTCCCTAGAGAAACAGCTGATTCTGGGGCTGAAGTAAAGATAGAACAAATGAGCCTGAAACATCTTTTTGTGCCAAAAAGCAAGGAAGGGCTCAAAGAATGGTGAGGATTGCCCAAAGGACACAGGGCCAGCTTGGAGGGGCTGCCAGTGTCCGTGTCGGGACCCTCGGAGTATCCCAGTGATGACGGCTAACAGATGATAACCCGCTGAATTACATGGGAAGCCAGGAGCCCGTGCTGGCATACATAAATCAGTGGAAAGAAGAGAATTTTATTCTTTAAAGTAAGATGCCAGGAGCAAATATAAGGAGGAATGACAGTTACTTGGCGACCATCAGATAAATAATTCAAACAAGAAATATTAAGGACCACTAAAACTGGCGGATGAAGTGGGACTTCGCATCGCCTCAAAGCATCTCCCCACAAACATGTATCAGTCACAAAGGGGAAAAACACAACATTATGTGGTCGCCATTAAACAGGAGGTGAAAGTTAACATCACCAGTATCTGGGCAAGCCAACATCACGGGCCTGCGAGAGCAGGCACAGCACCACTTCCACGCCATTCCAGCCCCAAATGCGCCACCTGGGTCGCATCGTTGAGAAGACATCCCACAAAATGACTGTCTCGTAACCTTCAAAATTGGCAATCTCTGAGCGCTGAGGTGAGGACAAGGAAGTGCCCCAGGGTGGAGTGCAGAGACAGACCACAGAGCTGCCCGGCCCTGGACGGGTCTTCCTCTCTCTAGAGGAGTTCACGGAATAATTGGCAATTATGGGGTCTGTGTCTAGAAGGGCTTATGGGATTTCTTTCTATTCTGGAAATCTGAAAAATGATTGGAAAACGAGAAGGCTGTGGGAACTCCAGGGAGTGCCAGGTAATTCTTCTGGAGGGGAGACCATGTATTGGGTATAACAGAAATGAGCTTGGCACGGCAGCCAGCCCCCACCCCAGCTCGCACGGGATTAGCACATGGCCTTGAGAAGGGCTGGGGGGTGAGGGGACAGTGGATTCCTCAGACCCTTGTGATTGGGAGGACTCGGGAATTCCATCACCAGGGAAGGCCCTGAGGACATGGCAGGCTGAGGAAGAGGTGGCGGGACAGGTGAAGGGCACAGACAGCACGAGGGCTCCAGGTGGGATGGGCAGGAGGGAAGCTTGGTGGGTGGGGGGAGCGCAGGGAACACTGGGAGGCCTCCAGCACCCGGAGCGTGTTCTCAGGCCTCTGAGAAGGTGCCAGGGAGACAAGGAGGATGGGCTGGTGAGGCTGCCTGGGCCCCTCTTCCTGCTTCAAGCCGTGGGACTGCGGGGCTGCAGGACTCTGATGGTGGCCCTCGGCCCTGTGAGCCATGGTGTTTTCCATGCTCATTGTCTGCGCCTGTGAAGTGCAGCAGAGGAGAGCTGGTGTCCCGGGGGGTGGGCAGGCTTGAGGAGGTGTCGATACAGCAACCCCGTGGTTCTCGGAACCGGAGCCTCCAGGGCCGCAGGAGGCAGAGGGCACATGAGGGCGCGAGGGCACATGAGGGCGCAAGGGCACGGGGGCGTCTGCGAGGGAATGAGCGGGGTGTGAGCAGGCCCATGTGTACGGCCTGGGGTTTGGGGGAGCTGGGTATGACAGCGTGTGTGTGTGTGTATGAAGTATGGGGCCAGTGTGAGAGTGGGCGCCTGTGAGTGTGTGGCCTGGGCCTGAGAACCCGTGGGACCTGGCGTGTGCATGTGCGGATATGGGAACATGAGGGCATGGGGCCCCTGGTGAGCACACGTGGGCTCAGGTGAGCTCTGTGGCTGTGCATGCATCGGCCTGGCTCCAGCAGGCCTGGCCTGTCCTGTCCCCGGCAGCAGGGCGCCCTCTCGTGGCCTAAGCAGGCGGTGTGGGGAGGAGAAAATGAGAGTGAGCCCTGAGACCTCACCAGGGTGGGACGCAGGAGGAGGGGTGGGGTGGGAGGAAAGAGGCGGCAGGGAGGATGCCAGGTGGGTATTCAAGAAAGCCGGATGCGCACTGCCCTAGGGGCCTAGGGATCCTCGCTGGCCCCTGCCCACCACTCCCGGCTTCACCAGGCTCCTCCCTCCCTGCAGGGCAGGGGCTGGGGGGCTGTCCTCTCTGATGCAGGGCAGGCGGGCTTGGATGGCCTCATGGGAAGCATGTGGGTGGCCTGGGCCCTGTGGCAAGGCACCTCCCCAGCCGCGCCCACTTGGGACCACACTGCCAAAGACCAGAGTGCCAGGGCTGCCCCTCACGCCGCAACTGCAGGACTGATTCGCTGCACCCCTCCCGCGCTGGGGCAGCTGGGATCCTGCTCTTCCCCCTGGCCAAAGAGAGAGCGTGTGTGCATGTATATGTGTGTGTGTATGTGTGTGTATAAGCCAGGGTCTATGGCCCCCATGTGAGTGTGGCACGAAACGAGGCCATCCCTGCATGTCTCCGGGGAGGGGGACGCTGTGACAGAGCACAGGGCACGGTCCACTGTCCTTCCCCGGCATGGATGGCTGTGGCCCAGGAGATTGTGTTGAGTCTACAGTCATGGAGCCCCTGGCCCTGAGCTCCTGGATTAAACCTTTGTAAAGTGCAGAGCACTCCCTGCACGAAGCTTAGTAATGAGGACAGATGTGGGGGACGCCGCAGTCAGAGCGCAGCCTCCGTGCCACTGACAGGCTGGCTGGAGGTTCCTCACTAGGAGGCCTATTCTCAGCACCTTTCCCTCGCCCGTGAGAAGGGGCCCTGGTCAAGCGGGAGCTCTGCAGGCTCGGGAGTGGTGGGTGCGTGGGTGGGTTTCTGTTTTTAAAACCAGGTGGTTTTCCTTTTTAAGAATCCCCCAAATTCACAAACCCAGGGCAGGTGCGATTGTGCCATAAAAAATAACTCTTATTCTTACAGGAGTGTTATGAGGTAGCCCAGGTCCCTCCAGGGGACCAGCAGAGCAGAGATCTGTGATGCTGGGAGGCCAGCCAGGCATCAGGAGGGCGTCTTGAATCTCCCTCCCTGGAAGGAAGAACAACCACATTCACTTCATCCCCACATCCTCAATAGTGCCTGGCCATACATAGTAGGTGCTCAGTAAACATCTATGGGGACCAGGGAGCTAATAGAGGACAGGCTGTGGGCAAAGGGGGACCATCGAGATTTTAAAGGCTGTGGGGAAGGCCAGGCACTGTGGTTCATGCCTCTAATTCCAGCACTTTAGGAGACTGAGGCGGGTGGATCACCTGAGGTCAGGAGTTCGGGACCAGCCTGGCCAGCATGGTGAAACCCCATCTCTCCTAAAAATACAAAAATTAGCCCTGTGTGGTGGCATGCACCTGTAATCCCAGCTACCTGGGAGGCTAAAGCAGGAGAATCACTTGAACCCAGGAGGTGGAGGTTGCAGTGAGCTGAGATCGTGCCACTGCACCCCAGCTTGGGTGACAAAGCGAGACTCCAGGAAAGAAAACAAAAGAAAAAGAGAAAAGAAAAGAAAAAAGGCAGGCAGTAGGGAAGGTCAAGTCTGCCCCAGAAAGCCACCATGACCTTGTGGTGAACTGCACCCATGGGGTGGAGGGCACCACAGAGGTGGTGTCTGTCCCGCCAGCCCAGTCTAGCAGGACAGACCAAATGGACACCGTTAGGGAAGTACGCCACGCGGGGTGCAGAGGCCACACCATGGCGCGCCCTCACCCTAGGGGCCGAGCTTAACCTGCTCCTGTCCAGCCCACACAGCTGGGGCTCAGCCCCCCTTCACACATGAGGAAACCAAGACCCAAGCGAGGTGAAGATCGTGCTCAAGCCAGGCGCAGTGGCCCACGCCTGTAATCCTAGCACTTTGGGAGGCTGAGGCGGGAGGATCACTTGAGCCCAAGATTTCAAAACAAGCCTATGCAACACAGGGAGACAAAAATATTTTTAAAATTTAAAAATTATCTGGGTGTGGTGGCGTATACCTGTTTCCCAGCTATTTGGGAGGCTGAGGCAAGAGAATCCCTTGTGGCTGGGAGTTTGAGGCTGCCATGGGCCATGATGGTGCCGCTGCATTCCCACCTGGGAAACAGAGCAAGACCCCATCTCAAAAAGAAAAAACAAACAAAAAAAGCACAAAGAGACCACGTCTGAGTTTACATGGTTAGCACGCGGCAGAGGACTGGGTCGCACACCTCTTGGGGTCTCTGTGCAGCTGGACTCCGGCTCTAGAGGGTGTGGTTGGGCTTTTCTGTCTCCCTGCTACTCTGGTTTCAGCCCCTGGGCACAGGCAGAGTCAGAGAAAGACCCGGGGCCATCAGGCTGGGCCTGCGCGCAGGGCACTCCAGCCTGGATCTATGTTTGGAGGCTGGAGTGGGGACCTTGTCCCTGGCTGTCCCCAACCTGAGGACAACGGGACTAGAGGAGCACACTGGGTCCACATCCGGGGCTCACATCCTGGGTCCCACCCGTGACACAGAGGAACCTGTGCACAAATACAACCACTGCTGCAAGATGGTTGAAAATGAGAACTATGTCAAGCTGCGTCTGCAAGGGCAGGAGTCGGGGCTCGGGGCCCCTTTCCTTCCTGCTTCACTTTTCCAGGCTGAAAGACATGTAGCAATGAAAGGATGAAAAATGCAGGTTCCCTGATGGTCAGAACGCGGCAGCAACGGTGGATGCTGTGGGGGACACGCCCTCCCCGCCCTGGGCAGTAAGTGCCTCCAGCCCTGGCCTCGTCACCGAGCCGCAGCGCAGCAGCAGAAAGGCAGAGGCCAGCCCTGGGGTAGCGAGAGGACTCAGCTGGGACTCCAGGTCTCATGGGGCGGCTGCGTCGGGCAGGCTCTGGGCCCTGGGCACATCCAGCAGAACCCAAGTGGCCCAGGTTCAGGTTAAGGTTAGACAGCACTTTGGGCAGGCGGTCAGCCCGGCCAGGACGGTGGCCACCGCTCCTCTGCAGGCTCACTGAGGGCCCTTCCTCCCCTGCTTGCTGCGGCCCGGCCAGCTGCCCAGACCTGCCTAGACCCCTCCCACCCTCCCCCATACACTGGAGAGCACTTGGGTTCAGTGGACTTTAACCACAAAGGCAGCAATGATGGGACTCCTGGGGCTGTCACCTGTCACATCTCTGCCAGGCCCTCAGGTGGGGGTGGGTAGAGTCAAGTGACCGACCTCAGGGCCTTCCCTAGGTCAGAAGCCCCCAAAGCCAGGTCCTGCTTACGTCCAGCTCAGCAGCAGGTCGTGTGTGAGGAGGGGGCCGAAGCGGGGGAGGGCAGGAGCTCACCAGCCCTGTGACCCCCACACTGGCTACTCTTGTTTCGTGAGGCTCGGCCCCTGCTCAGAGCTCCGGCAGGACTTGGCTAATTGGGGGGTGACCTGAGAAGGTTCAGGGACACAGGTCTTGGAGAAAGGCAGAGGTGGGTTTGAATCCCAACTCACACTGGCAGGCTGTGCGGCCTTGAACAAGTTACTCCACCTCTCTGAGCTTCCATTTGCATATCTAAATTGTCGGGGTAAGAAGGTGAGCGCCTTCTCTGGGCTGTTTCGGGGGGTAGGTGAGCCAAGGCCGGGTGTGTGAGCGTGAGCGCTGGCCCTGCCACGAGGCACGCCTGTGTTATCCCCCTGCGGCTCCTGGGAACACGCTTCAGGGAATGTCTCGGGAGAAGAGCAGTGTGAGCAGCAGGCCCAGAGCATGTGCCTTTCGACGTTGGTTGAGCAGCTCTGGGGAGATGAGAGGGCCCTGCGGACCCTCCTTCAACCCCATCCCACTACTCCAGAGCCTTCTAGGACCTTGGAGAGACTTGCATGTTCCCAAGACGCGAATTCCTGGGGCCGGGAGGCGGCCTACAGGGGTCCTACCTTCTGGGCCAACCCCAGGCTTTGTGGCCTCACTCTGTGGCCACCTCCCAGCCTCCACCTGGGACCCCCTTCCTCAGCCCTGAGCCCACCACCCCCAGCCCACTGGTTACCACACTGGCCGCGCGAAGCCCAGCAGGAGAGTTCAGGTTTTAAAATCTTTCCCCTCTTGCCCTGGACACGAAGCAGTCTTGGTCAGGCACCAAGAACGCTAATGAGGGTCAGGTACCAGAAGGGTGACAGCTCCTCATCCTGTCTCCCCAGCCCCAGTGCCCCAACCAGACAGAGCCATGGGGGCCACGACAGGGTGTCTACCCCAGCTTCACCTGCTGAGCCGCGTGGACCCACCAGCCTCGTCTCACACGCCCACCTCCACCTCGGGTCTCCTCCCCGCTCTCCCAGGAGGCCCAATGTCCAGGACTGCCAGGTGCTGACCATGCCCAGAGAGCTCCCAGGACCGTAAACTGGGAGGCACACGGGCCTCCCTCCCAGAACAGCCAGTGATGGCCGGGGCGGGGAGCGACAGGGTCCCGCATGGTGGGGGCGTAAACCCGTCTGGCCTCATGTGGTCAGGCTGAACATACGCTTCTCCATGACCCAGCACCACCGCCTCTCAGCAGATCTGCCCCAGAAGGACTCGTGCCCATGTGTGCAGGAGACAGAAACCAGAACGTTCCTGGCAGCCTGTGCAGATAGGCCGAACTGGGACCCACCCAGATGTCCTCTCCAAGGGATGGGCAAAGGGGGGTGTTCGAGCCACAGAGGACGTGATGAATCAGCCACAGTTCAACGGTACAGTGTGGGATTCCGTTTGGATAAAACTCAGAGCAGGAAGAGCCAGAGCCGTGTTGGAGGGAAGTGGCCATGTGGGAGAACAAAGCAGACCCAGCCACTATGGCCACTGTGCCCGCAGTGGGACGGGGCGTATCAGTCAGAGACCAGGCCTTCTGGGGCGCTGACAGCCTCCTAGCTCTCGACCTCAGAGTGTTCGCTTTGTTTTTCGCTATGACGCGCATTCAAATTTTATTCACGCAGTATCACAATTGTTTAATGGCACACTTTATGTTATATATATTTTATCACAATTTTAAAAATTTCCTCTTGAGACAAGGTCTTGCTCTGTCACCCAGGCTGGAGTGCAGTGGCATGATCACAGCTCACTGCAGCCTCCTGGACCTCTTGGGTTTAAGAGATCCTCCTGCCTCAGCCTCCCAAGTAGCTGGGACCACAGGTGGGTGCCACCATATCTGGCTAATTGTGATTTTTCACAGAAATGAGGTCTCACTATGTTGCACAGGCTGGTCTCAAACTCCTGGGCCAATTATTTTTTACATTTTTAAAATGAAAGTATGACATAAGGCCAGACTTTCATGCCCGTAATCCCAGCACTTTGGGAGGCCAAGGCGGGCGGATCATCTGAGGTCAGGAGTTTGAGACCAGCTTGGCCAACATGATGAAACTCCATCTCTACTAAAAATACATAAATTAGCCGGGCGTGGTGGTGCGCACCTGTATTCCCAGCTACTCGGGAGGCTGAGGTAGGAGAATCGCTTGAACCTGGGAGGAGGAGGTTGCAGCGAGCTGAGATCGAGCCACGGCACTCCAGCCTGGGTGACACAGTGAGGCTCTGCCTCAAAAACAAAAACAAACAAAAAAAAGTATGACATAAAGTAGATTAGTGATTGTCCGGGGCTGGGTGGAATGCGGGGAGTGCTTTGCCAATAATAAACGATTTGAGGCTTTTTGAGGTGATGAAATGTTATAAAATTGATTGTGGTGACGGCTCCACATCTCTGTGAATGCATGAAAGCCACTGAGTTATACGGCATGGGAATTCTTTCTCAATAAGGCTGCTACAGAAAGAGACAAAAGAAAAAAGTATACAGGCTTAAATTGGGGCGTGTCCCCTTCCGTGTGACCTAAGGTGCACTAAGTGATGCCTCTGAGTCCAGAAGTGCCCACCTACACCCCAGAAGCCATAGCCTCCCTCCCGGGCAGGACCAGAGGGCCACCTGAGGGATGTCAGGGATGCACGGACTCCCTGCACGGTGGGTTTTTCCACAGGCCTGTTCCCTTGCCCTTCCCTGCACTACAGGATGAGTACCTGAGAAACCTGGGGTGAGCTCCCAAGCCCAGCACTGGCCCTTTCTCTCTGCCAGGGCTGGCTCGGACTGCCCTGGCTGGTCTGTTTACACACGAGGACAAAAGGAGGGTCCTGACTCCTGGGAGGCTGAGCAGGGCCACCAAAGCCTGGACCCCCCCTTGCTAGCCACTCACTTTGACATGTGACTGCTGAAAAGTGAACACCAGGTTCACTTCCTTCCCTCACACTCCATGTGGCACAGAAGAAAAATCTGCCGTGTTCCAAAGAGAATCCACAGCCTTCTCTTAACAGGAAACACTGTGATGTCAGTCGCTGTGAAGTCTGGGAAGACCCAGGACAAGGTGCTGCTTTGACGGCAGCGCTTCCAAGGTCAAAGGCCAGGCGTGGGGGCACTCTCCCTCCTGACCCACCCACCGCAGCCCTGCAGCCCCTCATTGTCCAGAGTGGTGCAAGGCGGCCGGAATCCTAGATCGGCCAGCCGCCCCACTGGGGGAAGCCCCTTCATCACCGAGACCCCAGCTAGAAGGGACTTTTCAGGACATCTGGAATCCCAGTCCAGGAAACTTTCCCTCTCAGAAGGGCAAACTGTTTGTCGAGAATGTTCTGGCTTATAAAACATCTGCCAGCCTTGGGTAAACAGTAAGAGAAGACCCAAGGCGAGTTTGGCGTAGCTGGTTTATTTACACAGCAGCTCCATGACCAGCATGGGTGCTTCTCAGGCAGTGGCACCTTTGTCTGTGCTCAGAAAACAGGGTGGTGGCTGCGCTATGTGGCGTGGAACAGGGAACAGAGTGATGGCGGACGGCGAGAGGTGACACTGCCTGGTTTCTGGCATGTCCATGGGAAGACGGGGTTGGTGGGGAGACATGGGGCAGGAAGGGTCTGCGGCTCAGACGTGCCAGCGGCTCTTCCTTCGCCACTGAGCACAGAGAGGGTACCTCGGAACTGGGCAAAATGTCCCTTCCCTGCATTCATTTGTCAGAATGGGAGGACACAGTGTTCCAGCCCAGTCCATCCTTCAAGGAAGACGAGGGCTGCCTTGACAGGCAAGAAAGCAAGGAGGGGCGACAGTACTGGGGGGCATGGGCAGCAGTGCGCTTACCCACTGGGCCCCGCCTCCAAACACGGGGCCCTGCCTGGGTCCTGGAGTGAAGCCTGGCCCTGTGGCTGCTGCAGAATGTGTCCCAAGGGCAGGACGTTCCAGGAGGGAAAAGTACAGGCAAAAGTACCTGCCCAGGGAACTGGGGGTGGCCAGGTCCCAATCCAGCCTCTGTGAAACCTCACCAGGATGACGCTTTCCTGGGGAGCAGGCCCTGCAAAACATTCCCTCTGGAGCCAAGGCCACATGGCGATCTCTCCCAACCCGAGGCTGCACTCTCTTTGGGCCAGTTTATAAGAAAAGTGGAAGAAAGCAAGAGGAATGGATACACCCACGGTGACAGGGAAATCCCACCGCCAGAGAGCAGCCAAATCCCAATCCTCAGCCCCTCTCCGCCTCTCAGACTCCGGATGGCTGCCTCAGAAATACAATCGTGTGTGCGTGTGTGTACATGTGTGTCTACTTGTACATGCCCCGCACTAGAAGACCTTGACTGAGGGCACACCCCGCTCAGAACCAGTGGGAGGCCTCAGTAGGCCCCTCCGGCTTCCCTCCCTTCCTGGTGCCAGTGGCTGGCAGGACTGGCTGAACGGCCCCCATCGGCCAACCAGCCCAGCCTGGACCGCCTCCCCGTCCTGCCCTGGCCTCAAACCAAGTGCGGGCGCATCTACTCACCACAGGGCTCTCTGCCACCTGGGCCCAGGACAAGGCCACTGCCCCTCCCTCTTCACTCTCCCAATTCAGCCAAGGCTAGGCCAGGGCCACCAATGGAGGACGGAGCCTGGAAGGCCGCCCGATGCCCAGCTGACCCAGCCAGTGCTCACTGGCTCCTGGAAGGTCTCTCTCCTTGGAGAGGAGAGGCACAGCACAGGGTTGTGACAACATGTCTCTGCTGCAGAAGGGACACAGCTGCTGCCCCTGGAAAGCTCACCTCAGTGCCGAACGGGGCTGTGCTGACTGCCCAGCTAGTGCTGCCCCTCACAGAGGTGCCAGAGGGCTGGGGGTGGCCCCGGAAGGGTGAGGTGCTGCTTCATAGAGCCTGGCTGGGGGCATGTCCTGGAGGGAAGGGACTCTGGCCCAGTGGCAGGGTGCCTGGCTGACTCCAGAGGCTGTTTGCTGGGCCTGCCACACATCCACAGGGAGCACCACACAGGCACTTCCAGTCCCAACACGGCCCTCCAGAGAGCGAGGCCCCATCAGGCTCCGCAGCCCAGCTCATCCAGGGCCCCCTGCTCCTCCAGCGCTCCAGTGCATCCGTGCACCGAGGGTGCCATCTGGAGGGAGAAGGGGACGGTTCAGGAGGAGGGCAGCTGCCACCTGGGGCCACCAACACCCTTGCAGAGGCCAGCGAACCTTTTCTAGTAGCCACATTTACAAAAGTTTAAATAAAGGGGTGAAATGAACACGAAATATCAGCATTTCAACACGTAGCCAATATAAAAAAATATTCAGGAGCTCTTTCAAATCCTTTCTCCCTACTCAGTCTCTGAAATCCAGTGTGTGTTTTACACTTCCTGCACGTCTCACTGGACGAGCTATGAGTCACCCCCTGCGGCTTGAAGCTACTGTGTCTGACACAGCACCTGGCCCTTCCGGGGCCACCCCTAGCCCTCTGGCACCTTTGCGAGGGGCAGCACTAGCTGTGGCAGTCAGCACAGCCCTGTTCGGCACTGAGGTGAGCTTTCCAGGGGCAGCAGCTATGCCCCTTCTGCAGCAGGGGCAGGGGCAGGTCCAGATTGTTGCCAGTGGCTGGGAGACCTCCCATCCCTTTAACCAGGGCACACCCACACACACAAAGCCCCACCACCTTTGATGCCCGTATGGTCTCCCTTAGTGACTCAGTCCCCACCTTAGCCAAGCTAACACCCTTCTCCCTTTGTCCTGCATGTTAACAAAGGCAGACTTGCATCCCGACAAACGCATCCAAAGAGCTGACATTTTAAATCTCTTTAGGAACAAACAGGCTAAGTCCCATTCTCTTCAACTGAGGCAGGTGACTCCATTCCTGGAGCTAGGCAGACATGCATGGTAGTGGCCACACATGTTCCCCACCCTGGCCATCTGCTGAGGGCTTGCTGTGTGCCTGGCACTAAACTGATTACTTTCCTATAGCATCTGAACACATGGACACACAGGATAACACACTGGGGCCTACTGGAGGGTGGAGAGGGGAGGAGGGAGAGGATCAGGAAAAATAACTAACAGGTACAAGGTTTAATACATGGGTGATGAAAGAATCTGTACAATAAACCCCATGACACATGTTTACTTATGTAATGAACCTGCACATCCTACACATGTACCACTGAACTTAAAAGTTAAAAAAAAAAAAAAAAGAAAAAAATGTGGTATACATATACCATGGAATACTACTCAGCCATAAAAAAGGAATGAAATCATGGCATTCACAGCAACCTGGATGGAGGTGCAGACCTCAAAGAATGGAGGTGCCTCAGGTCTGGAAAAGCAAACATCACATGTTCTCACTTCTAAGTGGGAGCTACATTATGAGGACACAAAGGTGTAAGAATGATATAGTGGACTCTGGGGACTGGGGAGGGAAGGGTGGGAGGGGTGAGGAATAAAATTGCATAGTGGGTACAGTGTACACTGCTCAGGTGATGGGTGCATCAAAACCTCAGAAATCGCTTAAGAACTTATCCATATAACCCAAAACCACCTGTTCCTAAAAAAAAAAAAAAATTTATTAACTTACCAAAAAAAAAAAAAAAAAAAAAAAAGATGAAGATGCTTGTAGAAAGATGCTATAAAACAGTGTTCAAGAAAAAAGGAGGCCGCAATACAATATCATCTCATTTTTTTTTAAAAGAGAAAAATCCAAAATATTACCAGTCTTTATCTACACAGAGAAGGCAGTGTGGAAGGATTTGGCAAACCATTGATAGTTTCTCTCTCTGGGGCCAAGTGCGGTGGCTCACATCTGTAATCGCAACACTTTGGGATGCTGAGGTGGGTGGATCACTTGAGGTCAGGAGTTCAAGACCAGCCTGGCCAACATGGTGAAACTCCATCTCCACTAAAAATATAAAAATTAGCCAGGCGTGGTGGCGCACATCTGTAGTCCCAGCTACTCAGGAGGCTGAGACAGGAGAATCACTTAAGCCTGAGAGGCAGAGATTGCAATGAGCTAGGATTGGACCTCTGCGCTCCAGCCTGGGTGACAAAGGGAGACTCCACCTCAAAAAAAAAAGTTTCTCTCTCTGGAAGACACAGTCATGGGGATGCCCACCCCATACTCTTCTTTAAACGGCATGCAGGTAACTGGAATCCGAAAAGCACCAACCCTTGCTGGTGTAGGGTGGGCACAGCTCCCCCATGGCCACCTGCTCATTCGTGGGCTGTAGGGGGATTCTCAGTTTATAGGGATTACCTGGCCTAGGCTGGCCCCAACTGAGGTGGCATGCAGGACAGACATGTTTTTCCTCCAAGGAACCGGAAGCAGCCCAGTGCACAACGCTGTATGGTTCTCCCTCCCTCTCCACCTTCTGCCAAGCCACACCGCTGTGTTCCGAAGCAGGGAGGAGTCACTTGTGCTCACGGGTCACAGATATGAGCTGGGCTGGTCTCCTGATGGCTGATGCCAGGCAGCACCCGACATCAACTACAGGTCCCTGAGGTCCACTGTCAGTGGGGAGCCTTCAACTGGGAGCAGCAGCAGGACCAGGCTCTGCCACTTTGGCAGGAAAGGCAGGAAAGGGGACCTGGGGGCCCCTGGCTGGCCTTTTGGAAAACATGTTCCTGTGGCTTGTGAGTGTGTCTCCCTCACTCCCTTAGGCCAGGCCTCACCACAGGGAGCCACGAAACCAAACTTCAAGGAAGAAAGAAGGCCCGTATGTCACGCATACCAGAGGCTCCATGGGGACCCCCAAGCCTGGAAGGGTCTGGGAGGTGGCTGGAAGGGACCAACTTCCTGACCCTGGACCCAGGTATGCTGAGCCTTCCTCACTCACCTTGCACTCAGCCACGGTCCCTAACCTGCAGGAGGGCCCTCAGAGCGATGGTCGGGCCCTCTGCTCTGTCTTCTCTGGTCCTGCCTAAGCAGACCTCTCAGAACAAATGCAACTGCCCCTGCCCCAAATCCAAGTACTCCAGGTAACCATGTTTCAACCAAGTTTCCCCAGCATCTACAAAGATGTACTTTCTCTGAATGGCCACAATCATAACCATCGAACATAAGGCAAGATGACACTCTGATGTCCAAGATCCTCTTGACAACAAAGCGGGCTGGAGCCCGGGCACCACGGGGCCCTTCACATGCCCCGGAGCTCCCAACACCTGGCGGCTGCTCCAGACCAGGCAGACTTTAGACCCCGCAAATAAAACACAAGCTTCTTCTCAAGATGGGGGTTCTGTTCCAGAGCACCCCTGAGCACCCTCGTGTCGTCTCCAGGCTGTCTGTCACCGGTGGAGAAGGTGAACACAAGAGAGCTAGGCTGTCCGAGGGGCTGGACAGCTACACAGCTGTAACTGCCACAGCGCAGGGTCTGCTCAAACTGCCGAAAGGACAGCAGCACAGATTCTCCCCGCTCCCCGGCGGGCGGCCGCCACAACGAACAGTGCCTTTAATTACTTCTCTCTGCACCACACACCGTTTCAAAACTCAGACCCTGTATCAAAAGCCACTCTACCTTATCACTGTCTGCTACGCAAGACCACCCAGCCCTGTTCTTAGAGGTCCATTACATACAACATGGTGAATGCCCACACACGGCTCTTTGATTTGGAAAGAATACTCCCTTTACTTTGAAAAACAAAACAGAATGAGAACGTGGCCATCCCCTGGAAGGAAGGTGAATGAGTGCATCCAGCTGGCACTGACCTGAACTTCCCGGTCCGCACCTGCAGCGCTCTCATTCCACACCGCTGGGCACCGCCGACATCACCCACGATATCGTCCCCAATCATGACGGCCTGTCACGGAAGTGAAATATGCTCAGAAGTGATGTCAGGAGAGTTTTATTCCTGGGCTCTTCATCTTCTATTTGACATAATAAATGGCTTGATTTGATGTTTAAAACCACCATCATACAAATTAAACAAGATAATATTGTCATCGTATTGATTAAAAGTCAACCCACCTGGAATATATCTCACGCTGCCCCTGGAGGCCATGGCTTTGAAAGGTATATATTTGTGCAATTTGAAATCAATCAGCAGACATCAAAGTGATTTGGCACCGCAAGGACGTGTGGGGAGGCTGAACGCTGCCCTGGCCTCTGCTGAAACACAGGCTGAATTTTACCTGACCCTAAAGATTCTGTAGCCTGGTTATTTGCCTTGGATTCTACGAAAGTGAAGCAAATCTCTGGCAAATCTTTGTAAGTCTGGCTTTATATAGGTTTTGCTTTCAGTGATGAAGGTATTGCCTCAAAAAAATTTATTATACAGCCGGGCTCAGTGGTTCATGCCTGTAATCCCAGCACTTTGGGAGGCCGAGGCGGGCAGATCACGAGGTCAGGAGTTCAAGACCAGCCTGACTAACATGGTAAACGCATGTCTCTACTAAAAATACAAAAATTAACCAGGTGTGGTGGTGTGCGCCTGTGATCCAAGCTACTCAGGAGGCTGAGGCAGGAGAATTGCTTGAGCCTGGGAGGCAGAGGTGGCAGTTAGCCAAGATGGCATCACTGCACTCCAGCCTGGAGGACAGAGAAAGACTCTGTCTTAAAAATAATAATAATAATAATAATATACAAACCAAAGTACACACACGCACACAGATGAAATGCTCACAGCCTATCATTTAAAAAAGTAGCCTTTAAGATACACTCTCCCACCTGAAACACCCGGAAAACCAAACTATGAAACAATAGCTTTCAGGACACTGGACATCAAGCAGTGAAGGACAATGACTTCTGAGACACAGGAAACAAGCGAGGTGGCCCCTGCGACTGCCCCCAGCGTACTGCCTTTGACGCTTCCAGACTGTGGGCACGGGGGATGGACTAAAGTGTGTCCCCCACAAATTCATATGAAAAAGAGGTGCTAGCCCACAGTGTGACTGTATTTGGAGGCAGGGCCTGTAAGGAGGTAATTAATTAAGGTTGAATGAGCTCAGAGGGGGCCCTGATCTGACGGCACTGGTGTTCTTATCAGAGGAAAAGGCACCGGAGTGCCCTCTCCATGCAAGCACAGAGGAGAGGCCATGGGCGGACACGGCAAGAAGGCAGCCGTCTGCAAGCTGGGGAGAGAGCCCTCATCAGAAACTGGACTTGCCAGCACCCTGATCTCAGGCTTCAAGCCTCCCAAACAGTGAGAAAAAGTTTCTGCTATTGTATGACAGTCTGAGCTGACTAATATGAGGGAAATGTAGGTGGAGCCCTGTAGGATCCCTGAATTGGGAAGACAGAGCTAGGACCCTGGGGAGACCCAGGAGCACAGTCCACAGGACAGAGAATCAGAAAGGAAAAGGCTGCATGGAGAAAGAGCTGTGGAGGTTGTGGAGGGTCCCCTTGGTACTCAATAGACCACTGCTAGTGCACGTAAGGGCGGAAACTCCCTGAGCCTGGGAAAGAACCGCACCAAATAACTAGAGAAAATGGTGCCTGTGTCTCACACAGGACTGCGTATGTCCCTACCAGCCAGGCTGGGAAAGCTCACTCATGATACACAGGGCATTGGGTAGGATCTCAGAAGCCGCTGGCTTTGCTGGTGAGGAATGATTCATCCAGGGCAACCCCTGCCCCGGTGCTGCCCCCAAATCTTAAAAGCAAGATCTGGAAGGATCAAACTGTTTCCAAGTAATTTAATTGCATCCTAGAACAAAGTTTGAAATTATTTACGGGCACACAAAAATATCTAAAACCCAAAAAGAAGATAAAATTGATCATACCTGGTACCCAATAAAAAAATGATCAGACATGCAAAGAAGGAAAATATGCAGAAGGAGGAGAAAGATCAGGCCATCCAAACTGAGCCAGAGCTGAAACAGATATGAGAATGAGCAGACAAGAGCATTAAAGTAGCCCTTGTATTTGTATTCCATAAGTCTCAAAAGTAGAGAAGTGGAAGATAAAAGAAAAAATCCAAATCAAGCTTCTAGAGAGGAAAACTAAAATGTCAGGGATCAAAATTCGCTGGGTGAGATCAGTGCCAGAAGAGATACTGCAGAGGAAAAGATTAATGAACTTGGAGACATGGCAATAGAAACTACCCAAAATGAAACAGAGGCAGAAAAATCATTTTTAAACGTGAACAGGCATCAGTGAGCTAAGGCACAACTTTAAGCAGCCTGATTTCCATGCAATGAGAGTTCCTGAAAGTGAGATGAGCTGGGCACAGTGGCTCACACCTATAATCCTAGCACTGTGGGAGGATTGCTTGAGCCCAGGAGTCCAAGGCCAGCCTAGGCAACATGGCACGACCCTGTCTCTACAAAAAATTTTTTTTAAAATTAGCCAGATGTGGTGGCTGAAGCCTGTAGTCCCAGCTACTTACAAGACTGAGGAAGTGGAGGATCACTTGAGCCCAGGAGGTTGAGACTGCAGTGAGCTGTGTTCGTGCCACTGCACTCCAGCCTGAGAGACAGAGCAAGACCCTGTCTCAAGATGAGAAAAACAAAAAAAAAGTGAGACAAGAGAAGGCACAAATATATTTGAATAGTGAATGAAAAATTTCCAAACTTGATAAAAATAATAAATCCACAGACCCAACAGCCCAGTGAACACCAAACACAAGAAACATGAAGAAAACTGTATTAAGGTACATCATAATCAAATTGCTCAAAACCAGTGACAAGGAGAAAATCTCAAAAAACAGTGAGACAAAAAAGACACATGTCTTTTTTTTACAGAGAAACAAAGATAAGACGTTAGATTTCTTGTTGGAAACAATGCAAGTGAGAAGACTGTGGAGTATTGTCTTTTAAGTAGTAAAAGAAAAAAATGCCCATCTAGAATTCTATACCCAGCAAAAATATCTTTCCAAAACAAAGATGAACTAAAGATATTTCAGATATCAAAGTGGAAAGAATTCATCACCAAGAAATCTACCCTACAAGAAATGTAGAAGGAAGTCCTTCAGGCAAAGGGAAAATGACAACAGCTGGAAATACACATCTATACCAGAAAGGTGGCTTGTGGACATGTGCTGACCTTCTGCCCGCTCACCTCCCTCCTCTGCTGGCTAATTCCTCTCAGGCCTTCAGGACTCAGTTCTGGTGACCACTACCTTTCCTCCACCCCAGGCTGGGTTGCGTGGCCCTCCCAAAGCACTCTGTGATCACTCCCTAGTGCCACCCATGTCATACTGCAGCGTAACAGACTCTGCTCATCCCATTCTTCCAGAAGTAGGAGCTCCTATAGGGCAAGGAATCTGGGCTGACAACTGGCACTCGGTTGACGCTTAGCAACCGTGTCTTCAGCAGATGTGTGCTCTGCATTATCGCATGGCCAGCTGTGTCTGGACACACTTATGAGGCACAAATAAGACTTCCCATTGGTCACCTATGTGGAGTGGAGGGAGTGCACAGTCCATGCCAGTGTGGCCAAAATGTCAGTCACTTGTGGGCCTCCTTTTGCCACATTAACATGTTATTGCTTAAATGGACTCATGCTCTTTTTTTTTTTTTTTTAACATAAATATATGTAATTTTAAAGAAAAAACAGCTGGGAGTGGTAGCTCACACCTGTAATCCCAGCACTTTGGGAGGCCGAGGTGGGTGGAAAATTAGCTGGGCATGGAGGGTGAGGCAGGCGAACTGCTTGAACTTGAGAGGTTGAGGTTGCAGTGAGCCGAGATTGTGCCACTGTACTCCAGCCTTGGCGACAGAGTGAGATTCGGTCTCAAAAAATAATAATAATAATAATAATTTTAAAGAAAAAAAAAACAACCAGCCTTTCTCTCTCCCCTACCCCAAAATCTGATTAAAAGCTTCAAAGTAGGCTGGGCATGGTGGTCCATGCCTGTAATCCCAGCACTGTGGGAGGCTGAGGCGGGCAGATCACTTGAGCCCAGGAGTTCCAGACCAGCCTGGGCAACATGGTGAAACCCCTTCTCTGCTAAAAATACAAACACTAGATACGTGTGGTGGTGCATGCCTGTAGTCCCAGCTACCTAGGAGGATGAGGCATGAGAATTGCTTGCACCCAGGAGGTGACAGCTGCAGTGAGCCAAGATACAGCATTGTACTCCAGCCTCGGGGCAGAGTAAGACCGTGTCTCAAAAATATAAATTAAAATAAAAACAAAAAGCTTCATGGCCAGGCGCGGTGGCTCAAGCCTGTAATCCCAGCACTTTGGGAGGCCGAGGCGGGTGGATCACGAGGTCAGGAGATCGAGACCATCCTGGTCAACA
>NW_016107550.1:714804-727215 GCF_001604975.1 Cebus imitator
GCGGAGGTTGCGGTGAGCCGAGATCGCGCCATTGCACTCCAGCCTGGGTAACAAGAGCGAAACTCCGTCTCAAAAAAAAAAAAAAAAAAGCTTCAAAATAGTTTCAGGGGAAGATGCTGCCAGTGGAAGGTTGGCCAGCACCATAGACATCAAATGTCAGATCTGCCCTCAACATCAATCAGGGATTTCCTTGGTTGGGGACCAGACTTGAGCAACTGGACTCCAGTGACAGAGGAGTATCCTGAGATGACCGGAACAGATGCTTTGAAACCCCAGGTCTCAGCCGGGCACTGTGGCTCACGCCTATAACCCCAGCACTCTGGGAGGCCAAGGCGGGTGGATCACCTGAGGTCAGGAGTTCAAGACAAGCCCGACCAACATGGTGAAACCCCATGTCTACTAAAAATACAAAAAATTAGCCGGGTGTGGTGGCCCGAGCCTGTAGTCCCAGGACTCTGGGAGGCCGAGGCAGTGGATCACCCGAGGTCAGGAGTTCAAGACCAGCCTACATCGTGAAACCCTCTGTCTACTAAAAACACAAAAAAATTAACCAGGCATGGTAGCCGATGCCTATCATCCCAGCTGCTCAGAAGGCTGATGCAGGAGAATTGCTTGAACCCGGAGGTAGGGGTTTCAGTGAGCTGAGATTGTGCCATTACACTCCAGCCTGGGCAACAAGAGCAAAACTCTGTCTCAAAAAAAAAAAAAAAGAAGAGAAACTACAGGTCTCCTTGCTGGAATTCAGATGCTAAGTGGGGCTAACTGACAAATACACAAACCAAAATCAAGACAAAATGAAACGATGACTGTGAATGAAACCAGCCTAGGGTCTCTAACTGAGTGTGGGGCCATCGATTTGGCCTCTGCCTGCAAGGACCGGGTCCAGGTGGAATTTCCAATCTGGGAGAAGGGGCCTCAGAAAGGGAGGTGGGCTTGAAGTGGCCAGCAAATGCACCGACTCACTCCTGTCTCACATTGAGCTAGAGCAGCGGGGCGGAGATCCCAGCTCTGCTGTTTGCTGGCTGTATAACCCTGGGCCAGCCTCCCCTTCCATCTGTAAAATGGGTATAACTGGTTTAAACCAAATCATCGCAGTGAAGCACCCAGCACAGGGCCAGGACGTATAAGTTATCTAAACACGTTAAAAAGGAAACAGAAACATGAAGGAATGTTTTGTTGAGGAAATTTCCTCAACGTCAGAGAGTCCCCATGGCCTGCAGCAGGCGCCCTCGCTCTGGTCACTTGATACCTTTACACTGGGCCTTTGCGGGCCGGGCCAGGCAGTGGGCGCACAGTGTGAATCAGACAGATGGGGGTCCAGCCCTTGTGGAGCTCACGACAAGTAGTGAAGACAGATGTTAATCAGATAATTTCACAGTCTCATCATCAGGGCCTGTGATAATGCAGAGGCGGCTGTGAGGCCCAACATCATGCCCCACTGGGCTTGGGGTGGTCAGGAAAGGCTTCCCAGAGGAAGTGAGGTTTTGAGCTTTGATCAGATAGGCAAAAGGGACCAACCAGGCTGGAGGGCGTGGGTGAGAGGTGGGACACGCCCAGCAGGGAAGACCACATGTGTGCTTACTCTCCATCTCCCCAGCAGTCACCAGGGCAGGCGGTGCTGTGAGTTCCCCAAAGCACAAATAAGCCTGAAGCAACTGTCCTGGGAACCGCCTCCCAAACAAGGCTTTAGATAGCCAAGGAACGACCAGCAGCCGTGAGAAGGGACGAAGACTGAGCCGGTGAGGTCCCGAGGCCAGGGAGATAGTTTCCGGTGAACACGGAGCTTTTCTGCCACTCAGGATGGACTTGTCATGTATCACAGTCAGGCAGAGGCCAGAGGGGTCTCCCTCAGAGGAGCCACGGGGGATGGTGGCACTGGTGGCGAGGGCTGCGATGCTGAGAAGTCTGCCAATCACTGGTAGCCACAAGCCACTGTGAGACATGAGATGCTTGAAATAAGGCCACATCTTCCCGGTGCGGTGCTCTGAGCTTCATACTCTCCACGGAGTTTCTCTGATCCTTCCTCCACCTACCCCTGTGCCTCCCAGAGTGTGTCGTGCACACGGGTGACATACTATTTGACTCCAGGCAGAGCAAGGACATACATTTTAATGTCATCATGTGGTCTTTATTTTTAGATTAATCTATTATGGTAAGTGAGAGATTCTGGTTTTCCATTTATAGGAGTGATCAAAAGTTCCTTTTAAAATACATTTTTTTAAGTAATAAAAATGAATCAATTTTGGGAAATGTGAAGTAAATAGAACTAGTGGCAAGTACCCAGATATGGTAAAAATACCCAGATATGGTAAAAATTCCAAGTGTTTTTTCCAGAATGACTGATGCTGGGGAAACGCTGCCAAATCCAAATGAGGTTTTTTTCTGTCAATCAAACCAGCGCCTGGCCAGGGAAGAACAGCCAGTGGCACCACGTGCTCCCTGGAGTGGGACCAGCACCAGCATCCATTGCAGGCATACAGGGTGCTTTAAGGGTCAGACAAAGCCAGGGCTGCCCAGGCAGTCCCCATGGCTCCTGGCATCCGGCAGCAAGGCTGGCCACAGCCCCGGTATTCAAGTCTCCTCTGCCCTTCCCAAGGAGTTGTCTTGAAACTGTGAGGTCAGGCCGGGTGTGGTGCCTCACACCTGCAATCCCAGCACTTTGGGAGGCTGAGGCGGGTGGATCACGAGGTCAGGAGTTCGAGACCAGCCTGGTCAACATAGTGAAATCCTGTCTCTACTAAAGATATAAAAAATTAGCCAGGCCTGGTGGCACACGCCTATAATCCTGGCTACTCAGGAGGCTGAGGCAGGATAATTGCTTGAACCCGGGAGGCGGAGGTTTCAGTGAGCCGAGATCACGCCATTGCACTCCAGCCTGGGTGACAGAGCAAGACTCTGTCTCAAAGAAAAAACAAAAGAAACTGTGAGGTCACTGGTGAACATTTACAGCACTCCAACTCAGGACCATGTCCACTGCGGCCAGAGGCTCTGGGCCATCCTGCTAGAAGGTTCCTTGGAAATGGAATGGGTTTTCCAAATATTACATGTCATCCTACACCTCCATGCTTCTGGGGAAAACTGTGCGCATGCTCCTCCCCCAGATACAACCAGACAGCACAAATGTTTCCCTGCCAGAATAGAGACTCTCTGTTCCTCCTGGGCCAGGACATTTGTGGATGTGGCCCACGGAAATGGGACAGGAGGAATGTGGTCCCTCGGAGGAAGAGTTCTCATGCAGGAACAGTGTGGAGGTTCTGCAGGATAACGTAAGGCTGCATCCAGGCAGAGCTCCGGGAAGCTGTCAGGGAGCCAGGCGCAGGCTGGGGACCGGGACTCCGGGGCTGGTGGGATGTGTGGCTGCCCGGAGCAGCGATGCTTGTCCAGGCCAGCTTGTGGGCTCTGCATAGCAAAGTGTGCTCAGGACCCCGGGGGATTCCCAGATTTACTACCGGTGAAGGGCAATAATCACGCAAGGAGGAGCAATTATTACCAAATCATTTAGGATTTAAAAAATCACTGGCAAGAAGATAGAGGTCAGGAGGTGCGCTGTCGGGGGAAATAAAAATACTCCACCTGCCAGGCCTGGCTTCACTTCCTCTCAGACACAACACAGTGCGGGGGCGAGATGGAGAAAAAATGAAAGGTCGGATCCCCCAGAACCCAGATTCCAGAGAGTCGGAGGGAGGCGCCACAGTCCCAGAGGCAGGTTTCCCGGGTTGGATTCCACATCAATTATTCCTCCCTCGCCTGCGTGCGCTGGTCTCCTCTTCAATGTCCTAGGTGCTGAAGGGAAATCTCATCTAACAGGCAGCGATGCTTTGGACTGCAAATTCCAGTGCCGACGAGCTTCCATGGTTCACAAATACTTTCCTATCCCAGGGCTCTGCCAGGAGGATTAGGGCGGGAAGAGCAGGGCTGGGTGGTGAAGGTGGAGCGAGCTCAGTATCTCTATCTGTAGCCCCAGGGAGCACATATGCCCCCGGAAGACACCTTGAGATGACAGCTCACTAGGAACTAGGATGAGCCCTGGACCCAGACCCCAAAGGAACCCAGGCTCCCAGAGACCTGGAGACAGTGTGACGCTGAGTGACTTCCACTGTGGCCTGACACCTTCATAAGGAACGAAACTAACAAGAAAACTCAAAGACCACTTTTTTAAAAAGCCAGAAATCATAGTGTTGGTAAGTAGAACATGGGCAAACAAGCATCCCTGTACGCAGCAGGTGAGGAAGGTGAACGGACACACCTTACTGAGACAGAAATAAGCAACATGCATCACAGCAACCCGACCACATCACCAGGATTTGCAGCAAAGAATTAGAAATGTACAAGAGGATGTACACACAAGATGTGTTCATCAGGGTTATGCACAAGAGCGAAATTGGAAGCAGGCTCATCTCCGTCAATAGGGAATGGTCAAGAACGTTATGGGAGTGTGAAGAGTGGAATACTATGCAGCCGTGAAAACTGCTTTGTTAAAGTGCTTTAATAAGCACAAAGAAAGTTGTCTCCTAAAAAAGAATAAGATCATGTCATTTGCAGCAACAGGGATGGAGCTGGAGGCCATTATCCTAAACAAACTAAGGCAGGAACAGGAAACCAAAGACCACATGTTCTCATTTATAAGTGGGAGCTAAACACTGAATGTACATGGGCACAAAGAAGGCAGCAACAGACACCAGGGCCTACTTGAGGGTGGGGGGTGAGAGGAGGAAGAGGATTGATAAACTGCCCTATCAGGTACTATGCTTATTACCTGGGTAATGAAATAATCCACACCCTAAACCCCCAAGACACACAATGTGCCTGTATCACAAACCTGCACACGTAGCCCTGAACCTAAAAGTTAAAAAAAAAATTGTTCCTCATAGGATATTAAGGGGAAAACTCAGATTTCAAATAGCAGATACAAGATTATCCCGATTTTGTGTTAAAAATGTATATATAGACACGAAAAATTGGCAAGATCAAGCATGATTTGTGTTATTCTAGGCTGGTGGAATGATGAGTGGTTTCTTTTTTTCTTGTCCTTTTCTGAATTTTTCCTAGCTCCTTTAATGAGCATGAGTTGCTTCATAATCAGATTTTTAAAATACTTGTGTTTTGAGAAGAAAATAAAATCTACTAAAAAAAAAAAAAAAAAAAAAAAAAAAAAAAAAAAAAAAAAAAAAAAAAAAAAAAAAAAAAAGGCTCCAGGGAAGGAAAAGCCTGAAGGAAAACTAATCCATGAGATCTCACAGCACCTTATGACTAGGACACATCACAAAGATGACGCCAGGGCCGGAAGTTCCGGCAGCTCCCATCAGTTTCCGACACAGAGCTACAGGGCTAGGTGCCAGGTGCCAGGCATCAGTGGGTGGACAGAGTTTCCAATTCAAACCAGGACTGCAGGAGGGCTGACCCCCTCCCGGGCCCACTCTTTCAGGGCTGAAATGGGCACTGCCCAGCAGGCCAGAGCTAAGCAGGGTCATCCCCACACTGACATCCAAAGAAAATACCCACGACCAGGAGACGGGGCTCAGCCAACAGAGTTCCCTGGGGAGGCCTCAATGGGGGAGGGAGGCCGCACCGGAAAGAACTGGCCCAGAGTGGCCCCCATGTGGACGGACATGCACTCCCCACCCACCAGCCTCCCCGCTAGGGGTACAGACTGTCCCCAGACCCTATAGTTAGGACTGATCCCTGAGAACCAGGGAACAAAACCGTAGGGCAACATCCAGCTTTTATGGCCAGGCTTCTGGATAAGCCTGCAAACCTCACCCCGATTTTTTCACAGGAGGTCCTGAGGGCATGAGCCGTGAAGATCACGGCACCTCTGCCGACCCTCCTCACCTGAAATCCTGCCTCACTTGATTTTCTACAGTTTGTATTCCGCCAACAATATGTATTGTGATATTTTTCAAAACAGAAAATGATACCACATTCCTAAATCTGTCTTTCAAACTTCATTTACAGAACTCAGACGTTCTGCTGCAACGCTGGCCCTCCCTGAGAGCTGGGCTATGACAATGAGCACTGGGTGGGACTGGAAGACGAGGGTTTGCAGCCCGGCCTCACTCCTCACCGGCAAGATAACCTTGGTTCAGACCTGGACCTCTCATGACCATTCTCAATGCTGCGGCTCTCCCCAGGGCACATCTGGCAATGTCTAGAGACAATTTTGGTTTCGCAGCTTGGGAAGGGGGTGGTCCCATGCAGTGGGTGGATGCTGGGATGCTGCTTGGCACCTGTAACACAGAGGACATCCCCTCACCAGAGAATCACCCAGCCCAAAAACGTCAAGTGTCGAGGTTGAGAAATCCTGGGTTTTTTTCGGTTGCTTTTTTGAGACAGGGTCTTACTCTTTTGTCCAGGCTGGAGTACAGGGGTGCCATCTCAGCTCACTGCAACCCCCACCTGCCATCGATTCTCATGCCTCAGCTTCCCTAGCAGCTGGGACCACAGCGGGTGCCAGCCACCACGCCCGGCTAATTTTGTTTTTTTTCTTAGAGACAAGGTTTCACCATGTTACCCAGGCTGGTCTCTAACTCCTGGGCCCAAGTGATCCACCCACCTCAGCCTCCCTAAGTGTTGGGATTACAGGTATGAGCCACCGCGCCCAGCCTGAGAAATCCTGTCTTAACCTCGTGGTGGGAATGCAAGCAGCTATGACCTGGTATTTGGGGTCCTCCATCTCTCAGCCTCAGGCTCCTCACCTGTGAAATGAACCTCTCCAGACCAGGCTCCTTAGCTGCCACATACAAGTAAGCGCTCTGGTTTGAATAGTCTCAATCTCCACTAAACCTGCACAACGTGCAACCCACAGAACTTCTTATGATGACGGAAAACTGCCAAAACCTTCGCATCACTTGGGCGTTCGTCTGAAGCTATAAAACCATCCACTGATTCAGAAGCTTAAACGGTGAGAATTAGATTTTTCTAAAAGTAACCTTTAAGGTATGTTATTCTTTGCCTTATTACTGAATCCTAGAAAGGGCCAGGTTGCCTCTAAGAGGGTTGAATAGCGTAATACCAGCAGCCTGTGATTTCTAGGCTACTGAGGAAAGGTTACAATGAAAATTGGATTTGGGGAGTGCTATCTATTCCAAGTACGGACTGAAAACTCAGCAGCAAGAAGCAGGTCAGGGTGTCGGGAAGCAGCAGTGATCGAGGGAAACGATGGGTGATAACTTTATTGATTAAAGCAGCTTGAAAAATTTAAGGTTTGCCACAGCCTGGCAATTCAGCAGCAAGAGAGCTCCTCACAGGCATTTTTTCATTAAAAATAAAAAAAGCCAGGAACAGAGAATTATTACCCTGTGCATAAGACACAGTTCATTTGAAATGGCCTTATCTTAGCCACGGTGACCCATCAGGTATCCACAGCCCCCCTCCCTTCCGGATGCACTGCCCCAGCATCCAAAAACGACGAACCCAGATTCACCAGACCCCCATGAGGGCTCTACTTTGTGGGATGGGGTGAGCTGAATCTCATTCAAAATGTGAAGGATGCTGACTGTGAAACTGCAAATGCCAAGAAGGAAAAGGCAGGGAGATCATCCAAGGTCAGACCACCCAAATATCGCCAACAAAGCATCTGGATAGCCAGTTCCTTCCGCTCTTCTTTTTTTTTTTTTGATACAGGGTCTTGCTCTGTTGCCCAGGTTGAAGAGCAGTGGTGCAATCTCAGCTCACTGCAACCTCAACCTCCTGGGCTAAAGCGATCTGCCCACCTAAGCACCAAGTAGCTGGGACCACAGACAAATGCCACCACATCCAGCTATTTTGCATTTTTTGTAGAGACAGGGTTCTGCCATGTTGCCCAGGCTGGTCTCAAACTTCCGGGCTCAAGTGATCTGCCCACCTCGACCTCCCTGAGAGTGGGATTACAGGTGTGAGTCACTGCGCCCAGCCAGGTCTTATTTTCTAGGCAGTGGCAGGGTTTTGTTTTTGTTTCGGTTTTGGGTTGGGGGAAGGGTGCTGTTTAAGATGGCTGTGATCATACCACTTATATTATTTTTTGAGATGGAGTCTCACTCTGTCACCCAGGCTGGAGTGAAGTGGTGTGATGTCAGCTCACTGTAACCTCTGCCTCCCGGTTTCAAGTGATTCTCCTGTCTCAGCCTCCTGAGTAGCTGGGATTACAGGCGCCTGCCACCACATCCAGCTAATTTTTGTATTTTTAGTAGAGATGGGGTTTTGCCATGTTGGCTAGGCTGCTCTCAAACACCTGACCTCAGGTGATCTGCCCTCCTTGGCCTTCCAAAGTGCTGGGATTACGGGTGTGAGCCACCATACCTGGCCTAGTTATATAATTTTAAATACTGATTTTTAAACTCAGATTACAGCATTAGCCTTTCTCTCTCTATATAAATTATTTTTGAGAATTTATTGTCTCTTAAATTCATCCTCTGAGTGGAATACAAATATATGCATAGCTGCTTACTTTTTAAATGAAAAGATAAGCTATAATAGTTACAAAAATGGCTACCTATGAGACAGGTAAAAACAAAATAGAAGGAAAAGAACAGAAATTAGATTTTCTTTTTTGTTTCTTGAGACAGAGTCTTGCTCTGTCACCAGGCTGGAGTACAGTGGCATGATTTTGACTCATGACAGCCTCCGCCTCCCGGGTTCAAGCCTCCTGCCTCAGCCTCCCAAGTAGCTGGGACTACAGGCACCTGCCACCACACCCGAATAATTTTTTTTTGTATTTTTAGTAGAGACAGGGTTTCACCATGTTAGCCAGGGTGGTCTCGATCTCCTGACCTCGTGATCTGCCCGTCTTGGCCACCCAAAGTGTTGGGATTACAAGCGTGAACCAACATGCCCGGCCAGAAGGTGGACTTTCTTGAATATGCCTTGCTTTGTGGTTTTGATTTCAGAATCATATAAATATTTTACGTAACTACAAAACAAATGTAAATGTTAAACCAATTCCCTAAACATTAGAATGAAAACGAATTCAGACAGTATCCACTTGGGGAAATACCACCTATAAAAAGAATGATTCCTAGCAGCTTTAAATACAGTATTTTAGTAATAAACGTCTAGAGCAGGGTGTCCAATCTTTCAGCTTCCCTGGGCCATATTAGAAGAAGAAATGTCTTGGGCCACACATAAAATATGCTAATGATAGCTGATGAGCTTAAAAAAAAAATCACCAAAAAATCTCGAAATTTCAGAAAGTTTACAAATTTGTGGTGGCCTGCATTCAAAGCCATCCTGGGCTACAGGTGACCCAGAGGCCACAGGTTGGACAAGCTTGCTCTGGAGGAATATGCTGTAAATTCCAGAAAGAAAAGAACTGTCAAAAAAAGAAATCTTAACCAGTACCAGTCATCAGTTTTATTTATTATTATTATTTTTTTGAGACAGTTTCACTCTGTTGCCTACGCTGGAGTGAAGTGGTGCAATCTCAGCTCACTGCAACCTCCACCTCCCAGGTTCCAGTGAATCTCCTGCCTCAGCCTCCAGAGCAGCTGGGATTATAGGCATGCGCTACCAAAGCCTGGCTAATCTTTAAAATATTTTCAGTAGAGACGGGGTTTTGCTATGTTGGCCAGGCTGGTCTCAAACTGCTGGCCTCAGGTGATCCGCCTGCCTTGACCTCCCAAAGTGCTGGGATTACAGGCATGAGCCACCAGGCACAGCCCAGCAATCAGTGTCTACGTTCAGCATTTAGTCATCCCATTACTGAGTATCACGGCACAGGACTCTCATGGAATGACCACAGTGCTGTGCTGTACTGGGTGGGAATGGGCTGGCGGTGTCAAGCTTCTTCCACACAGCATAACATTTTGGACACCCATGACTTGTGTGGGTACTAGAGACTAAAGCAAATGGCTGATGGTGTCGGTCTTCTTGAGAACCGGGATTTTTGACATGTTAAATGAAAATACAAGATTGGTAAAATGAAATAAAAACCCAAGGCCTGAACCTCAATCAGAAATTTCACTCAAGATGTGCTTGACGTTTAAATACATTTTCCCCAAGTCTTATCAGCTGAAAGGGCTTAATGATGACTGAACTAGTAGCAATGAGAATCATCACTATCTCAGTGATGGGTTCTGAAGAGTATTTTCTACTAAAAGTTAAGCATGGCTCCTTACTAGGATGGTGAATTCCAGGCCTAAGGCAGGAAATGCATGAGACAGGTCTGGAACATTCTGTTATAACAGAGAGTAAAGAACTGGACCGCTGGGGTCAGGTCAAAAGGATCCAAACACCAACTCAAGGAAGCTCCCATTAGTCAGAGATGAAATAACCTGAACATCAGTAACACAATATTGGCACTGGAGCTAACACATCAATCATTTTTAAATCTACTGACGTAGAATGATAGGTGTATTTTAAAATCTCATTTGTCACCTTGGGAGGATGCTGGAGAATCAACTCATTTTTAAAAACTAATAAATAAAGGGAAAGGAACAAGAATTTATCTAGCATTTCCAATATGAAACTCAGGGTATCAAAGAGTTGATGAAGAGCCTTCCTGTGTAGAAGTAATCCAGGGAGTAAAGGAAGGAGGAAAGACAGCAACCAGACATCACCATTTCGCAACCATGAGTAACGGAATCAGGCCCTGGTCATTAACAACTGCTAACCCCACAAAAGGAGGTAACTGGACATTCTGCACCTTCTAGCGGAGGAAAATAACATCACCTGTCGAGTAGTCTTGTGAAAAAGAAACAACCTGTCTTTGATCAAGCTTCTAAATCTAACCACCAAACAAGAAACAGAGAACAGAGGAGCATGTCAGAGGCCACCACTGAGATGCAATCAACAAAATCCAGACCATAGGAAACTTGACAGGACAAACCTCCCACTTTCCTTCTTCAAAAAGTTTCAAGAAAAACAAAGGCAGAGGGGAGGTGAGAGGATCAGGGGATCAGTAGATGAAAAGACACTTAAGAATCACACTGACCAATCACAATGGAAGGACTTCATGTGGATCCTGATTCAAACGCACTGTAAACGGCATATAACATTTACAAGATAAGCAGGGAAATGTGAACAATGATTGAATATTTAATGCTATTGAGGAATTATTGTTTGTTTTATTTAGTAATAATACTAAATAATGGTATTATCTATGCCTTTAAAAAGAATCTCTTTTAGACATATGAAGAAATATTTAAAGATGAAAAAATATGGGCTGGGCATGGTGGCCCATGCCAGTAATCTAAACATTTTAGAAGGCCAAGGCAGGCAGATCATCTGAGATCAGGAGTTCGAAACCAGCCTGACCAACATGGTGAAACCCCATCTCTACTAAAAATACAAAATTAGCCGGGCATGGTGGTGCATGCCTGTAATCCCAGCTACTTGGCAGGCTGAGGCAGGAGAATCACTTGAACCCAGAAGCAGAGGTTGCAGTGAGCAAAGATCACATCATTACATGCCAGCCTGGGCAACAAGAGTAAAACTCCATCTCAAAAAAAGAAAGAAAACAAAGAAAGAAATATGACTTCTAGATTTTGATTCAAAATAAACTAGGGGAGAGGGGTGGGTTGGGGTCTAAGTTAAATATTGAAGGAGGCCCCAATAGCCAAATGTGAGGCAATCTGAGCAACAAAATAACTAATAGGAATGGACTGCGCGTCATGGAAAACTCAAATATCCTTGAGTCCAGGCTGGTGTACATACATACATACATATTAATGCACATATATATAGAAACATACATCAATGGGAGAAGAGAGGAAACTCTTCCGTATAGTAAATTCCAAGTAATAAATATAGAAAAAATGATGGGAAGAGAAAAATAGCTATTTGGCTGGACGTGGTGGCTCATGCCTGTAATCCCAACACTTTGAGAGGCTGAGGCAAGAGGATCCTTTGAGCCTAGGAGTTTGAGATCAGCCTGAGCAACATAAGGAGACCCCATCTCTACAAAGAATTGAAAAATTAGCTGGGTTCACCATATTTTTAGTCTCAGCTACTTGGGAGGCTGAGGTGGGAGGATCGCTTGAGCCCAGGAGTTCGAGGTTGCAGTGAGCTATGATCATGTCACTGCACTCCAACCTGGGTGACAGAGCAAGATCCTGTCTCAAAATAAATAAATAAATAAATAAATAAAAGCAAATCATCATTTGACAAACACCACAATAATAATTGTTTCAGATAAGAATTATCAGCCAGGAGAGGTGGCTCACGCCTGTAATCCCAGCACTTTGGGAGGCCGTGGTAGACGGATCACAACATCAGGAGTTCGTGACCAGACTGGACAACGTGGTGAAACCTATCTCTAATAAAAACACAAAAAGAATTAGCCAGGCATGGTGGTAGGTGCCTGTAATCACAGCTACTTGGGAGGCTGAGGCAGGAAATTCGTTGGAACCCAGGAGGCAGAGGTTGCAGATGGCCAGGACCACACCATTGCCATTGCTCTCCAGACTGGGCGACAGAGTGAGACTCCATCTCAAAAAA
>NW_016107550.1:728990-732274 GCF_001604975.1 Cebus imitator
AAAATTTTTATTGTGGTAAAATACACATTACATAAAATTTCTGACAGTGACCAAAGTATCAGCTCACTGCACGGAGCACATTTACAATGCTGTGCAACCACCACCACTGTCCAGCTCCAGATTTTTCTTTTTGCTTTTTTCTGGAGAAGGAGCCTCACTCTGGCACCCAGGCCGAAGTGCCGTGGCACAATCTCGGCTCACTGCAACCTCCACATCCCAGGTTCAAGTGATTCACCCGCCTCAGCCTCCTGAGTAGCTGGGATATGGCACTTGCCACCATGCACAGCTAATTTTTTCTACTTTTAGCAGAGACAGGTTTTCACCATGTTGGTCAGGTGGTCTAGGTGGTCTCAATCTCCTGACCTCATGATCTGCCCACCTCAGCCTCACAAAGTGCTGGGATTACAGACATGAGCCACCACACCTGGCCTTTTTTTTTTAGACAGGGTCTGGCTCTGTCGCCCAAGCTGCAGTGCAGCAGCTCAATCTCGGCTCACTGCAACCTCCACCTCCTGGGCTCAAGCAATTCTCCTGCCTCAGCTTCCTTAGTAGCTGAGATTACAGGCACATGCCACCACGCCCAGCTAATTTTTGTATTTTAGTAGAGATGGGGTTTTACCATGTTTGCCAGATTGGTCTTGAACTCCTGACCTCAGGTGATCCACCTGCTTCAGCCTCCCAAAGTGCTGGGATTACAGGTATGAACCACCACGCCCAGCCAGTAAATTTTTTAAAAGGAAAAAAAGAAGAGGATAGAACAAAGGAATGTGGCAAAATCTTAACCACTGAATCTGGGTGATGGATATAATGGGGCGGGCGGGGCGGGTGGCAGACGTCACTCTATCATCCTCTCTACTTTTCTGTATGTTTGAAATTTCTCATAATAAAAAAAAGAAAATCTGCCCTATGAAGCAAGGTAGTAAAAGCCAGGTTACTTATTGTTGCAGTTCTCATTCATTTAAAACACAAACCTTTCCTTCTCTAACAGACTAACGTGATGTTTCCCAGGTGTTTTCTGGGGCCTCCAGAGAGCCTGCATCTTCTGATATCTCTAGGCTTTGGCAGCTTTGGGCCACCATTCTCAAAGCACCATGAGGCACCAGCATTCTGGACCGAAATGCGCTCAGGGGAAACACACACCAGGCTTCACACCTGGGGGACTCCCCACCCACGCTTCTGCTGCCCACTTCCCAGGAGGCCGCAGGACAGCCTGGGACAGCTGTGGACTCTGCCTGTTTTTTTGTTTGTTTTTGAGATGGAGTCTCCGCTTTATCACCCAGACTAGAGTGCAGTGGTGCGATCCTGGCTCACTGCAACTTCTACCTCCCAGGTTCAACCAATTCTCATGCCTCAGCTTCCTGAGTAGCTGGGATTACTAGGCATGTGCCATCTCACCCAGCTAATTTTTTTTTTAGCTTTGCAGTATTTTTAGTAGAGATGGATTTCATCATGTTGGCCAAGCTGGTCTCAGACTCCTGAGTGATCACCCAAGTGATCCACCCTCCTCAGCCTCCCAAAGTGCTGGGATTACAGGTGTGAGCCACCATGCTGGCTGCCCACTGTTTCTTACAACCTTTCAGAAAACCTGCTGGAGGGGTTTGTGTGTGGTGGCTTATGCCTGTAATCCCAGCATTTTGGGAGGCTGAGGCAGGAGGATGGCTTGAGTTACGAGTTCAAGACCAGTCTGGGCAACCTGGTGAAACCCCATCTGTACAAAAATACAAAAGTTAGCCAGGTGTGGTGGCATATACCTGTAGTCTCAGCTACTCCTTGGGGGCTTGGGGGATAAGGAGGCACTGAGGTGGCAGGATTGCTTGAGCCTGGGAGGTCTAGGCTAGAGTGAGCCATGACTGTACCACTGCACTCTAGCCTCGGTGACAGAGGGAGAAGCCACACTCACTTAGGGTGGGGTGGGGTGGCCACAGATGATAAAATCATAACCGATTCTTTTTCCTTTCTAAAATTTGGAAGTCTGGAAGGCAATCTATCCCCAAATAGTCAAAATATAACAGTGGCAAAATGAGTGACTTTATTATTTCCACCATATTGTTGTAATCTTGCCGTTATACTGTCTTGCCAGTGAACTATATTAATACACTGATAGGACTTGTCAATTCTTATCCTTCCAGAGAAGAAGCAAAAACTCACCCCGGAAATGCCATAGCATTTCTGCTTCTTGCTTTCACATTGAAAGTAACTTCACAGTTGAAACTATTCAATGGATTTCGTTTGCTGTCTTTCCCTTCCTTCCCAGCCGGGTCAGCTCTCATGGGGAGCCCACACTTGGCTGCCCCGCCAACCCCACAGTCTGCCTGAGTCCTGTGATCTGCTCCAAGCTCCAGGGCCCCCCTGACGGGGCTGCCTCCCACAACCCACTTCACACGGCGCCAACCTACCTGGTGGGCTTCCACACCTATTGCTTGCAGGGCAGACTTGAAAAACTCAGGAGAAGGCTTCCCCACAACCTCGGCTTGGATGCCACAGGCATACTGGGAAAAGAGAGGGGGACGTGGCATGGGCTTGGGATCAAGAAACAGGTGTATGCCCAGGTGCAAAAACCCTGTCCCAAAGGTGCCCCCAAGGGTCAAGAGCCTTGAAGAAGCAAAATGCTGTGGGCCTGAGAACACATCTCACAGGCAGGAGCCTCATGAATCCCTAAAAGGCTGCCTGGGTCCCTTGGGTCACCTAGCACCAGGCATCCTGCCATGCGCTCAAAGGCCTACCTACAGCAGGAGGCACCCAAGAGCTGGCAAAACTGCAGGACTCCCAAGGGCCAGGAGAGCAGTGCTTGCTCACTCAGCTGCAGCTCGGTTCTCTCACCCCTTCTCCCCTTCTCGTCCCCGGCCCACTCCCAGCTCATCACAGGCCTCTCCCTCCCACCTGACTGCAGGCAAGCAGGACGAGCTGCTGCAGCTGTGACGATGGGATAGCTGTGAGGCTGACCTGGGGCAGCTGATGGGACGTGGGCCAGAGTGGACCCGGGGGAGCCCCACCCAGAGGCCGGGCCACAGATGGCCTTGGAAACTGAATGGGGAGTCGGGAAGGAGTCCAGTGAGGACCCGTCAAGCCTGAGGTGCTGCAGATGCCCAGGGTCAGGAATGAGGCTGGTGGTCAGCACTGCCACAGGCGCCACAGCCTGGAAGGAGCGTGGCAGGGAGGAGCGTGGCAGGGAGGAGCGTGGCAGGGAGGAGCGTGGCAGGGAGGAGCGTGGCAGGGAGGAGCGTGGCGGAAAGAAGCTGGGAAAGCTGCAGGGCCCACGGTGGGCAGGGGGCTGTGCCCACTGG
>NW_016107550.1:732479-736452 GCF_001604975.1 Cebus imitator
GGAGGAGGAGGAGGAGGGAGGAGGACAGCTGAGGACCTGACCAGGGGAGCCCCCATAGGAGGGTGGCCTTCGTGGAAACACAAAAGGCCATTCGTAGGTTAATTACGCACAGCCTCTTCTCAAAAAAGACCCCCCAAATGTCCCAGGTGCCCTGGGGTCTGAAGAGAGCTTGGGACAGAACCAGGACCGATACCTCAAGCGCCTTCATGTAGGGACCAACGTCCAGCATCAGGCCAGAGGTCTCCTTGTAGTAACGCCTAGGAGAGAGCAGAGGGAGCTCGGGGAGCTGAGTGCGGGCGTCTAACGGACGGGCCAGGTGCCACGCTGAGAATGACTGCAGGGGGCCAGCACCACAGAGCAGGGACGCCGCCACGGGTCACACAGAACGCACCCCTGCTGTCAGCCTTGTGGGGACCCTGCTGCAATGATTAACAGGGGACTCCAAGGGCAGATGGTTCCAGTTGCTAATGCAGAGAAAGATAAGTAACCTGTGTCCTGGGAAGGAATAGCAGGTCCACAGAGCATGTGGTGAACCTCCAATTGCTAATAATTAACCCCTAATTGCTGGCTGAAGAAGAGAACTCCATTAGTTCCACAGCACCCTGCTGCATCATCCCCTATTAGCCGGAGGTCAAGCGAGGTGCCAGGTTTCACGGGCGCCAGATGCTTTTATGAGAAGACAACTATTTCTTCTCCTGTCTCATGGAGGTCGAGACAGGCTCTGAGCGAGGGAGCATTCCTTTCTCAAACAGCAGCTGCAGCCCAGCCTGGCCCACCCCACGATCACATCACACTGAGCCTCAAGGCACCTACAATCCAGACACACAGAGGGCCAGACCCAGCTCTGGCTGAACAAAGTCAATTGACTACCACGAGGGGAGAAGTGCTTTAACCTGCGCTGCTCTGAAGACGCAAGGAATACACAAGGGGGCTTGATTCTTGGAATCAGTAAAATGTGTTGCCCTTCACCATCACGTCCATTTCCCTCTCCTCCTGCCATGCCCTCTGGATTTGGGAGGCGTGGAGAAAGCACGTATGCAGACAGCGAGAGGGACCCGAGCGCACATGCAGATTTCAGCGCAGACCTTCTAACGGGGTGACTTTGGGTTGCTTATGCCTGTGGGCCTCCGTTTCCTCATCTGTAAAATGGGCAAAATGAACAATAAACAATACTATCTCACAGATTGCTGTGAAGCTTGAACAAAACAACGCATGCAAAGTTATTAACTGGGTACCTTGCACGCAGAAACTGCGCAGATGAGGTAGGCAAACGTGACGATAAATAACCGTTCACGCAGCTGAGACGCAGGCAATGACATATGAGCTGGGGTAAGGGAAACATGAACACAGCCCTGTTCAATTCGGGGGCTTGAAATGTGTTCCGTGCCCACCTGGGCTGTGAGAACTGAGCTCCTCGGAGCTGCCCCGGGCCTAGGGACCCTGCCTGTCCGTTTCTGCCCGCCTGACACCTTGAAGCTGCAGGAGCCTGCGCGGCGCACAAGCCACTCCTGTGCGATGACTGCTCGGCCTGTGCGTCCTCCACTGCCTGCTCAGATGCTTCCTGGCTAAATGCAAGCTGGCTGCAGGCATGGGCTTCAGCCAAACCTGGGCCCTGCCAGGGCTGGTCCCGTGCCACACCCCTGTTAGCCGGCTTTGGAGCTCAGAGTCTGTTTGTTCAAAGTGTGGGCATCTCCTGTCATGACAGGGCTTGGGACTCTCCACGTGAACCCCAGGCCTGTCCCATAGCTGCCAAGGCTCTGCTCTGGTGCCGCAGCCCAGCGTCCGTGCCAGCTGGGCCACTGTGCATGCTCGCACAGGGGGGCCTGCAAATGCCCCCCCTTTCAGAGAATGACCCCCAAAACAGGCTTAGAAATCTCTAAGTTCCTGTCTTAAACGCAGACTTCAAATGTATATTTTGCATTTATATGGCCTCAAAAAAGCACTGCCTTTTTCCCAGTTGGACCATCAGCTACTTTGCAACAGTGATTTCCTTAGGGGGTTCCAGAGTTCTTGGGAAACGGCGAGGGGACACCAGGTCCTGGGGCCTGCACTGGGTGGAGCTGCAACTGGCCCAGGTTACCCTGGTCCCCTCGGCATTAACGACCCCAGATGCTCCACAGCCCATTGCAGGACTCGGGGACACTCCCAGCCCCAGCCCTGCTCCCAGGGACTCACAGTCGGTGGGGAAACAAGGAAGCCCACGGACAAACTCTAAAGGGCAGGACCCAGGTGATGGGCAGTCTGCTTGTACAGGGCGAGGACAGGCTGGGGACAGGGAAGGAGGAGATGCACGGGAAGCTGAGATCTAAGCTAGAAGGAGGTGAAGGAGAGGTCCAGGTCCAGGGAGCACCTTGGAATCCACTGAGCACTCTACTGAGAACCATAGTGGCCACACCACCCCAGGCAAGGCCCTCTGCAGGCCCTCAGGGGCCATGAGCCTCGTCCCCTCCTGCCCATCTGTGCCAGGAGAAGGAGGGCACCGAGGTAGGTAGGGAGGGCCTCCCTAAGGAAGTGATGTGTGAAAGTAATCCAGGATGGAGGAAAGAATATACCCCACACAGGAAATACTTACCCAGCAAGAAAAGAAAATCTTAAATCAACAAAATGACCCCACTGCGACAGGGACAGCTCTGTTTGGAGCTGAGGGCTCTGGGTGGGCCCAGACCCTTGTCCCTCAGCTGCCCTGGAGCCGGCTGCAGGAGGTGCAGGCTGGGTGGGCGGGTGCAAGCACCTCCCATCAGCTGGAGAAACCTCCCAAGGGGACCCATGTGGCGCCACTTCTGCTGGACTCACGTTCCTGCAGCGTCTTCTAAAGCGAAAGAAACCTGGATTTTCTTATGTTTAAATTTAGTCCTGGATGGGATTTAAAAAAACTGAACGTGCCACTTAAAATACACAATCAGCACCTTGTCTTTGCTATGCTAACCTTCAGCGTCCAAGGAGAACACTAACTTCCAGAAATTAAAATTAGAAACTTTAATATTTCTTTTTTAAAAAACTGAATCTGGGCTTGATTTTACAGTGCCCTGAATTTTTCTTTATTCCTTATTCATTCAGAAAAACAAAAAGGCATCTTGAGGCCAACTGTTAGTTGAAAACATTTTTTAGAGACACAGCAAATAAAGGCACTTAAAATTTTTTTTTTTTAATATAAAGACCTGGTAATCGCCGCACACTAGAGGTGCGATGTATTTCTCCTGCTGCTGGTAGATCCCAGCCAAGGCAGCCCCACTTAGGAAGTGAAGGTCCTAGCCACAATGAGGAAACCCTGGATGCTGGAAAGCAAGGGGGAATCCGGAAGGAGGAGTCAGATGTGATCTGATGCTTTATTCTTCTGCTGGTTCTGATTATTCAGCACAGCCTCCCTGAAAATGACCACTTGACCTTTCCCAGAAGAGCCATTAACCTTCCATAGTCTGTCCCGTAAACAGCTTAATTTTCTGAGGGCAGCATGACAGAAAAAATTACAAAGCCAATTCCCACTCTTGGGTCCAAACAGATGCCAAATGTAAATCACTCCATTTCCAGGAGGGGGACAGTCTGCTCCGCCGCCTCCACCCACTGCTGCTGCCTCCTTGGGGGGCACCGCTCAGCCTGCGCCCCTGAGACCTGCAGTGCAGGACAGCCTCACCGGCGGTGACCCACAGCCGAGGACAGCATGGTGGCAGCACCTCTTCCAGTGTCCTCGGGCTGTCCTGAGAAGCTGGGACCTAGTCACCAAAACCACTGGTTCCCCCCATCAGCAGAAACCCCACTAATCTCCTATTGTAAACAAAGCCTGTCTCCTATGACATTTGCTGCAGTATTACACAGCTAAAAGCGACTGCTTCCGTTTTTTTTTCAACACTATACCTATTCTATTATTCTCTACAATGTAAAATAGTGATTTTTAATAATTATGAAACTACTTTATTTTTATTTTTTTGCTTTTCTTTTTTCTTTTTCTTTTTTTTTTTTGAGACGGAGTTTCGCT
>NW_016107550.1:736651-743112 GCF_001604975.1 Cebus imitator
CTCGATCTCTTGACCTCGTGATCCACCCGCCTCGGCCTCCCACAGTGCTGGGATTACAGGCGTGAGCCACCGCGCCCGGCCTGCTTTTCTTTTTTGTAGAGCTGGAATCTCACTATGTTGCCCTGCTGGTCTCGAACTCCTGGCCTCAAGCTCTCTCCCATCTCAGCCCCCCAAAGTGCTGGGGTTGCAGGCGATGGCCACCAAGCTCAGCATGAAACGTCTTTAAAGAAAAAGGTGTTGCCGAGCATGGTGGCTCATGCCTGTAATCCCAGCACATTGGGAGGCCCAGGCGGGTGGATGACCTGAGGTCAGGAATTCAAGACCAGCCTGGCCAACATGGTGAAACCCCGTCTCTACCACAAATACAACAGTTAGCCCGGCGTGGTGGCGTGCGCCTGTAATCCCAGCTACTTGGTTGACTGAGGGAGGAGAATCACCGAAACCCAGGAGGCAGAGGTTGCAGTGAGCCAAGATCGTGTCATTTTGCTCCAGCCTGGGTGACAAGAGCAAGACTCTATCTTAAAAAGTGACTGCAACGATTAATTTTACATGCCAACTTGGCTGGGCCACGGTGCCCAGATACGTGATCAAACATTATTCTGGATGTTTCTGTGAAGAGGTTTTTGGATGACATTAACATTTGAACCGCATACAACTAGTTGCAGGCTTTACTAGAAGAAAGACTGACCTTCCCGGATCAAGAATTTCCCCAGCAGACAGATGGCCTCAGGACTCTGCCGCGGCTCCTTCCGGAGTCCCAGCCTGCCAGCCCTACCCTGCAGACTTTGGACTCGCCAGGCCTCACAATCAATCTCTCTCTATAGCTATAACCCGTAGCTTCGGCTTCTCTAAGGACCCTGACCCCACACAGGACACATTTTATTATATGATAAACAGACTAGAAACTTTTAGTCACTAACAAGAAAATCCTCTTTTATTTCTTGAAACATCTTTCACTTGCCCATTTTGGACAGAGACACAGCGTGAAGAAATACTTCTCTATGAAAACAACAAACGGAACACAATAAATGGTAGCTGACTCTGCCATCTGGAGATGGACAACAGGGCGGGGTGGGGTCTGTGGTAAACTGGAGCCAAAGGAGTCAGTGGCTCCAGCTACATCGCAGCATGTGCAGGAATGTGAGGCTCGGTACTGTCAGATCTTCTGATGCTTCAGGAGAATCCAGAAATCTGGGTATTTTGTGTAAAATCTCCCCATTTTTAAACACAGCCTCGAAAATACATTTAAGGTTTTGTCTTTTGTTTTTCGAGATGGAGTCTCGCTCTGCTGCCCAGGCTGGAGGGCAATAGCGCAATCTCGGCTCACTGCAACCTCTGCTTCCTGGGTTCAAGTGATTCTCCTGCCTCAGCCTCCCGAGTGGCTGGTTTTACAGGCATGCATCACCACGCCTGGCTAATTTTTGTATTTTTGTAGAGACAGGGTTTCACCATGTTGGCCAGGCTGGTCTCAAACTTAGGTGATCTGCCTACCTCGGCCTCCCAAAGTTCTGGGATTACAGGCGTGAGCTACCGTGCCCGGCTCACATTTAAGGCTTATCTGGGTGAAAAGTCTGCTCTAGAATGTAGCTTAGAGGTGACAAGCACAGGGTCTGGGATCGGCCATGCTAAGTGGCGTTCCTGGTCCTATCAGCACTCAGCAGCTGGGGGACAGCAGCTTAGCTCACCTCCTGTGGCCTCAACACCCCACTCGCAAAATGCCACTGACCTGCCCAGAGCACACAGGGTTGTGGTCAAAATTACACAAAGTGGGGCACATCAAGTGCGTGGCAGTTGCCAGTGGCCAGATAAAAAGTCCTTCCCTGTCTGTTCCATCAGCTGGCCCTGTGCAGCAAGCAGAGGTAGGCGCGCTGTCACCAGAGGCACCGAAGCTGGAAAACACTTCCTCCACCGTGGCCTCGCAATTCCCACACTTCGTGAGAAGCTGAGGCAGACACTCCAAAGTGTCCTTGCAACTTCAGGGGCCTGTGATTCTAGAATTCTAGGCTGTGCAGAACCAATCTGTGTAGCTTTCTGGAAACAACTTGGCAGCATGCCTCATGCGCCTCAAAAATACGCGTTCTGTAACTGTATCCAGAGACATCATCCGAAATGCAACGAGATGCTCATCACAGCCCGACTGCGGCGAAAATCCAGGGAGAGCCCAGAGGCCCGTCAGCAGGGATTGGTTAGAAAAATCCGCTTTCCAGACCCGGCCCCGGCCCCACCCCTACAGCTGCAGAGATGCTGGTGCCTAAGAAGAACCAGATTGCCATTTATGAACTCCTTTTTTTTTGAGACGCAGTCCCTCTCGTCACCCCGCCTGGAGTGCCGTGGCGCGATCTCGGCTCACTGCAACATCTGCCTCCCAGATTCAAGCAATTCTCCTGCCTCAGCCTCCCGAGTCGCTGGGATTATAGGCACCTGACACCACACCCAGCTAATTTTTATACTTTTAGTAGAGACAAGGTTTTGCCACATTAGGCAGGTTGATCTCAAATGCCTGACCTCAGGTGATCTGCCCACCTTGGCCTCCCAAAGCGCTGGGATTACAGGTGTGAGCCACTGTACCCGACTTATGAACTCCTTTTTTTTTTTAAATCTTTTTTTTTGTTTTGTTTTGTTTTTTTGGGACGGAGTTTCGCTCTTGTTACCCAGGCTGGAGTGCAATGGCGCGATCTCGGCTCACCGCAACCTCCGCCTCCTGGGTTCAGGCAATTCTCCTGCCTCAGCCTCCTGAGTAGCTGGGATTACAGGCACGCGCCACCATGCCCAGCTAATTTTTTGTATTTTTAATGGAGACGGGGTTTCACCGTGTTGACCAGGATGGTCTCGATCTCTTGACCTCGTGATCCACCCGCCTCGGCCTCCCAAAGTGCTGGGATTACAGGCTTGAGCCACCGCGCCCGGCATGAACTCCTTTTTAAGGAGGGAGTCGTGGTGGCCGAGAAGAATGTCCACCTGCCTAAGACCCAGAGCTGGTAGATGAGAATGTGCCCAACCTTCACATCATGAAGGCCACACAGTCTCTCAAGTCCCGAGGCTGTGTGCAGGAACAAGCTGCCTGGAGACACTTCCACTGGTACCTTACCCACACCGGCATCCAGAATCTCTGTGATTACCTCTTTCTGCCCCTGGGGAGCGTGTCCGCCACCCCATGCCACAGCTGTCGGGAGACTGGCAGGCTGCGACCTAAAGGTCTGGAGCATGACCAACCTGCAAGGCCCACAAGAAGGGAAGCCAGCAAAGACACTCACAGACAGGGAGAGACACCCACAGATGGGGAGAGACACCCACAGACAGGGAGAAACACTTACAGACGGGGAGAGACACCCACAGACGGAGAGAGACACCCACAGACAGGGAGAGACACCCACAGACAGGGAGAGACACCCACAGACGGGGAGAGACACCCACAGACAGAGAGATACCCACAGACGGGGAGAGACACCCACAGACGGGGAGAGACACCCACAGATGGAGGGCTGTGTCTCCTGGTGCTGATGAGAAAACTGGGGCTGGGGCTGGGTCAGCAACTGAATTCCAGTTTAGAGGCGTATTTGGTCATGGACGTGGTTAGCCACCTCAGTACAACTGGAGAGGGTTATTTTGCATTGAATAAACTTATAACCAGAAAAAAAAGAAAAAAAAATTATAAGAGGCCGGGTGTGGTGGCTCACACCTGTAATCCCAGCAGTTTGGGAGGTTGAGGCTGGTAGATCATGAGGTCAGAAGATCAAGACCATCCTGGCCAACATGGTGAAATCCCATGTCTACTAAAAATACAAAAATTAGCCTGGTGTGGTGGTGCACACCTGTAGTCCCAGCTTCTCAGGAGGCTAAGACAGAAGAATCGCTTGAACCTGGGAGGTGGAGGTTGCAGCAAGCCAAGATCGCACCACGGCACTGCAGCTCGGGCGACAGTGCGAGACACTGTCTCTAAATAAACAAATAAATAAATAAAAATTATAAGATAGCCACACGATAGATAACCACGCCCCAAGACATGCTCATTTTCTGCATGCTAAGTCATTCACAAATATTGTTTGGTGAACAATAAAAAACAGGTGACAAAACAAGGTCAAGTGTGACACCAATGTTGTGAAAACCCCCATCCGTAATGGAGTATTCGCACAGGAAGCCACTTGCAAGGACATACACCAGAATAGTGACAGGTGTTCTCCTTGTGCAGTGGGACTAAATATACTTTCTGGTTTCTTCTTCTGCTCATCTGTATTGTCTAATTTTTCTTCAATGAACATGTGCTATCTCAGTATAAGAAAAACGTTAAAAATAACCAACACTTTAGTTTAAGAAAGAGATGGCAGGGCACCTGCTAGAGGACCAGACAAAACACAGATCACAAAATCACAACTTTACAAAGGCAGGGATCTGGGGCCAGACATTGACTGTGGCTGCTCAGACTGGAGCCGATGGGGCCGCAAGCCTGCTTCTCACTAATTAGGTAACCCCTGAGAGCATCCTCCAACACCCTGCTACATCCAATGCAAATATATCTTCTCCTTCTTTACTCTAAACTTGGGACAATCAACACTTGGCCTCTGAGGTCTCCAGGGGTCTCCACCTGCAATGATGCGCCCTTCTAGTCTAGACTGCATATGGAAGCTTGATCAACCAGCTCCTGAAGACGGAGTGCTCCTATTCCCTAAAGAAATGATTAAAGGAGAGGAATAAAGAAATGAAGAGAGAAAGCATGAAAAAGGGAGGGAGGGCAACGAAGGTCACCGGTGCTCCCCCCACACCCCCTTCTGCCTCCTTCTCTGCCTGATTCCACAAGCCAGAGACTGGCATGGGCAAAGCAATGAGAAGTGACTCTCCCTAGAGCCAACTTACCCTTTTCCCAGTGATATGAGCACAGGACTCTCCAGCTCCATAAGCACCTGGAAGGCGCTATTCATGTTTTGATAAGAAAAGCTTTCTCCTGCATCTGCGATTACCACACAGTTTGGGTTGGATGTGTCGATCTGATCAAATTCTGAGCGGACTCCTGGAGAGAAAGAGTGTGTGACTGAGTGACTCAGCCTCGGGAGAACATGGCCTACCTCCCCATCTCCTACCAGGAACGCCGTTTGCATGTCCTCCCCTTTCTCAGATGCATTTCTTTCTGATCCTCATAGCTACCATGGGAGATGGACACAGGAGGGTGTTATTCCCATTTCACAGAGGAAGGACTTCGGTTCTTCACTGAGAGCATGTGAGGAGAAAGGTGGACCCACCCCCAGGACCCTCCATCCCAACAAATCAGCCCAGGAGCCTCCTGAGTTCACGACCACAGGCAGGAAACCCACAGCTTTGCAACTAAGAAGGGAAATCTCAGAAGACACAGACCTGCAGCAGCAGGAAATGGGGCTGCTTGCAAGACTTGGAGGGCTGGCACTACTGGTCCCAAACTGTAAGAACCCTTGACACATTTCAGGTGACCCCACACATATGTCCTGAAGAAAAGGAGCAGGATTCCATCCCCACAGGCCCTGTTCACCAACTCCCTTAGAAAACTCTCTTCCCCCTTCTCCTTTGTCCTCCCCATTTTAAATTAAAATAGGAAAATTTACAAGGATTGATCAAATCATTGGCTTTGTGTCTTCAGGTCCTAGAAGAAACATGCTGTCATCTCTCTTAGGATTAGATGTTGACCTTTCTAAATTAAAAAGAAACTGAGGCGCAGTGGCTCACGCCTGTAATCCCAGCATTTTGGGAGGCTGAGGCGAGCAGATCACCTGAGGTCAGTAGTTCAAGACCAGCCTGGCCAACACGGTGAAACCCCATCTCTACTAAAAATACAAAAACTAGCTGGGTGTGGTGGCAAGCACCTGTTATCCCAGCTACTCGGGAGGCTGAGGCAGGAGAATCACTTGAACCCGGGAGGCGGAAGTTGCAGTGGGCTGAGATTGCACCACTGCACTCCATCCTGGGCAACAGGGTGAGACTCTGTCTCAAAAAAAAAAAAAAAAGAAACAAATACACAATGAGATACCATTTCATACCCACCAGAATGGTGAGAATTAAAAAGACTGATAACACCAAGGGCTGGTGAGGATACTGAACAGCTGCAATGGATGGAGAAAGTGTAAAATAGTACAACCCCATCTGGAAAAAAGGTCTGGCAGTATTTTATAAAGGTGAACATACACGTACCCTATGACCCAGTATTTTGGCTGCTAGGTATTTGCCCAAAAGAACTGTGTAAGAATGTTCATAGCAGATTTGTTCGTCATAGACTAAAACTGATAACAATCCAGGTATCAACGACATGTGAATGGATAAACTGCGGTCTCTTCACTCAATGGAATACTACTCTGCGATAAAAATGAACACCACTGCCGATACATGCAACAATATGGATGAGTCTCAAAAACATGATGTTGGGTAAAAGAATCCTTACACGAAGGCCGGGCGCGGTGGCTCAAGCCTGTAATCCCAGCACTTTGGGAGGCCGAGGCGGG
>NW_016107550.1:743313-756471 GCF_001604975.1 Cebus imitator
CTCTGTTCACTAGAACAGACTATAAGTTCCAAAAAAAAAAAAAAAAAAAAAAAAAAAAGAATCCTTACACGAAAGACTACTGTAAAGAAAAGGGTTAACTTGCCAGGACTGCTGCTCAAACCCTACACATTCCAAAACAGGCTTGTCTTCAGGACTGGCTCCCAGGAGATAACCCCTGAGCCCTCACAATATCCTACCTGGTAAAACGTGTTTTGTATGCCCAAGGCTGTGGGCCCTGGGTGCTAACAGCTTGGCTTGCAGTGAATGCTTGTTTCTGCATGCCTGAGGCCCTGGCCAAGCTGTACCAGTTTGGACCCTGGAGGGCTGGAGACTGAGTCACTAAGGTCAGTCACACAGGTGCTAATGCCTACACGAAAACCCTGGACACTGAGGCTCCCGTGAGCATCCCTGGTGGCCAACACTTCCCAGGTTGTCACACATCATTGCTGGAAGAATCAAGCGTGCCCCAGTAGGATTCCAAGTTGAAGGGACAACTGGAAGCTCACGCCTGGCTTCTCCTAGGCTCTGGCCCATGTGCCTCCTCTCTTTGCTGAATTTAATCTTTATTCTTTCACGATAATACATCTAACTGTGAGTGTAACAGCTTTTCTGAGTTCTGTGAGTCCTTCTAATGAATCACTCAGCCTGGGGGTGGCACTGGAGGCCCCAACACAATTCTATATTGTATGATCCTATTTACATAAGATTCTAGAATAGGATAACTTATTTATAATGGAAAAAATCAAAACAGTGGTTGCCTCCAAGGAGGCAAGGGGTGGAGACCACCCGGGAAGGCATGAAGCAGCTGTCAGAGCTGTCAGTGACGGTGATGGTCCAGATGTTGCTGAGGTTGGGTTCCACGGGTGCAGGCATTTGTCAAAACTCAGCAAAAGTACCCTTGAGGTTTGTACATTTCATTGTTTGTAAATTTCACATCAACAGGAAAAACTATAAACAAATACCAAACTCTAATGATATGCTGAAGAGTTTCGGGGTGCATACCTATGTCTGCATTTTACTCTGAAATGCCTCTAAATAATAACATGGATAGATGGAAGATGGATGGATACATAGTGAAGAAAATATCAAAAAATATCATTGACAATTTACGTGAAGGGTATAAAACTATGCCAAGTAAGGCCAGGCACCGTGGCTCACGCCTGTAATCCCAGTACTTTGTGGGGCCAAGGGGGGGTGGATCACCTGGGGTCAGGAGTTCAAGACCAGCCTGGCCAACAGGGGGAAACTCCATCTCTACTAAAAATACAAAAATTAGTCAGGTGTGATGGCGCATACCTGTAAACCCAGCTATGTGGGAGGCTGAGGCAGGAGAATCGCTTGAACCCAGGAAGCAGAGGTCACAGGGAGCCAAGATCATACCACTGCTGCGCTCCAGCCTGGGTGACAGTGAGACTCTATCTCAAAGAAAAAACTATTCCAAGTAAAAATTCTTTGAACTTTGCTGTATGCTTGAAATTTTTCATAAAATGTTAGACAGAAAATCCATCAATGATTCAAAAGAAATTCCAAGTCTGAAAACACAGCTGTAGTTATTGAAAACACAGAGCGGGATTAGAGCTGAGGAAGGGCATCCTCCCTCCAGCCTCCCAGCTGTGCCGTCTGCTTGTCTGATTCACTGGCCAAGGCCACCCTCCAAGCAGATGCCCCCTCCCTCTCCTGCCGGCTTCTTCAGCTCCACTCCCATGTCCAGCAACCCTGTTCTGGAGGCTGGGGGAAGACAATTTGTCCTAAATCTTCTTTCTTTGAAGACCATGTTCTAAAGACACTAGCAGGGATCCTAGATTACAGAGAAAGAATTTTGAGAAATATGATTTCCAAAGGCCAGGCGTGTCACCTTTAACCAGCCCCAGGGCTATGAAGTTGACATTTGGACTTTCCAGGGAGCACCTGCCACTTCTTGAGAGCCCCCACCTTGCCCTGGAAAGGCAAAAAGCACGCTTGCCTCTGCCTAGTGGTTTGTAAAAATAAGAATATCAAGTGAGCAGGAAGGAAGAGGGCGCAGTGGACCAATGGAGAAGTGTCCGGAATTGCTAATGTCTCCTCTTTTTAAATATTCAGAAGGCACCAGATAATATTGTTCCTTCTGCTTTGTTCCAAAAAAAAAAAAAACTCCCCACTGAGGGTCAAACGGGCTCTGTTCTCACAGTTAGACTAAAATCAGGATGCAAATCTTGTTCTTACGGCCGTTTCCAAACTGTTCCAAAGAGCAGGACTGTTTTCACATAGTTCAAGGCTATAGTGCCAGACATTAGAACATTAGAAGCTATGGAGCTCAATGCAGCTTCTCATTTATATTCTCTCTCTGTCTCTTTCTCAACGGGAGCCAGAACTCCGCCCCCTTGAAAAATTCCCTGGACCCTTGGTCCATCCTAGATCAGGAAAAACAGCTTAGGGTTTTCCTCCCAGGAGCCAACTGGAACCTGCCCTAAGGAGCCTCTGGTATGAGGCCAAGGCATGGACAGGGCTGGGTCCTAACTTGCCCCCAGCCCCAGCAGAAAGTCCCATGAGGTTTCCACCCCTCCACCCATGAGCATTGGTGGCAGGAACCAGGTGTTACCTCTATGTCCTTCTCAGTGGTCCAGCCCAGTGACAGAGGCCCTCTGCACAGCCCCCACCCTGGGAAATGGGAGCTTTCACCCCCGTGAGGTCCTGGCGCCCGGCAGGCCTACCGTCGTGGATGAGCAGGTGCGGTCGCAGGCCTCGCTCCTTCAGGATCTGGCAGGCTGCCGGTGCCGGGGCGGTCACCTCCCCCTCAGAGATGTCAAATCCCAGCCGTCGAAGCTGCCCCACCAGCTCTGCCCGGGACTTCTGCGACTCGTTGGTGCAGAACCTGATCTTCAGCTGGGAGCGCTTCAGTCTGCAGCAGGGAGACACAGGGCCGGGGAGTCAGCACGGGAGGGTGGGACCTCTGAAGGAGGCTGAGCGGTGCTTCTCCAAAGGCAGCCAGCAAAGCCCAGAGCAGGCCAGGCCACTGTGAGCCCGGGGGGCCCTGGCTGACCCCGGGTGTGTACACACTGGGATTTCTGGGCTGTAGCAGACCCCTTCTCAGAGGACCCCAGACCATGCCCTGACAACCCTTTTCCATCCTCACTGGACTTTATACACCTGAGGCTTCCTGAGGTCCCTTTGCAGTGCCTCTCCCCCTGCCTGGGATGCAGTTCTGTCCCCCCGTCTCTCCATCTGGGCCACTTCTTTATTTTTTTTTAATTATTTTTGAGAAGGAGTCTTGTTCTTGTCACCCAGGCTGAATGTAGTGGCACAATCCCAGTTCACTGCAACCTCCACCTCCCAGATTCAAATGATTCTCCTGTCTCAGCCTCCAGAATAGCTGGGATTACAGGCGCTTGCCACCACACCTGGATAGCTTTTTGTATTTTTAGTAGAGACAGGGTTTCACCATGTTGGCCAGGTTAGTTCGAACTCCTGACCTCAGGTGATCCACCCGCCTTGGCCTCTCAAAGTGCTGAGATTCCAGGCATGAGCCACCATGCTGGGCCCACCTGTGCCACTTCTCCCCAGCCCCTGAGATCCATGCAATGCCTCCTCTCCACAATCTCTAGCCAGGCTATGAATGTGATTTAGCCAGGCTCAATCCTCACTCAGCTCTGAGTGTCCACAGCTATTTCTCTGTCTCTTCCACCACACTTAGTAATTCCACTGCAAGTGAGCTGCACTTTACTAACTCTGGATCCATATTTCCCAAAAAGTACAAAGGCATAGGGCCCGTGGCAAGGTTTGTCTTCTCATCACTATCCATGGAGAAAGGTTTGCCAAAGTCATCAGGGACACTTCCAGAACAGACAGACAGGACATAGACCCTGCCCAAACCCAGCCTGGAGGCCTCGTGAACCTGAGATGCTGCCAATGGCTGGTGGCACCGAGCTTCTTCCCTCCTGTCTTCATAGGGGACCCACGAATCTGGGCTGCACCGGGGCAAGTTTTCAGAACGCACCAAATGAGACAACACCCACCCTTCTATAAATGGTCACTGAGCGCCTATGACGTGCCTGGCACAGGCCTGGTACACAGAGCTGTAGCCGTGAGCATGGACAGGGTCCTGATCTCCAGGACACCATCCAGGGTGGAGTGTGAGGTGGGCACAAACAAAAGTCCCCGCAAAGGAAGGGCAAGTTGTGACTGAGAAGAGAGACGCGCTATGCAGAATATAAACAGGGTGAGCAGAGGGTGACAAGCTGGGCTAGGAAGGTCAGGGTCTGGTGTTTCTGTGCTGGGAGAGGAGGCTAGAGGGCCTGGCACCCACCAGGAAGGGACCCCAGCGTGTTATAGGAACCTGCAGAGGAGGATGGGTTGGGTCACTCAGACCTAGGGCGAGGGTGACAAGGAGGACCTGGCTCCCTCGCCCAGATCACAGAGCCCTCCCTGGACAAACTGGCCCCAACAAGGCAGTGGTCATACTTGACATCTGCATCATGCTGCAGTGTGGACTCTTGGAAAAGACATCCAGCTTCAAGTCCGAGGGCCAGGAGGCACTTTAAAGAAACCCTAGTAAAATTAACCAACAATGCTAATTGCATCTAGCACTGTTCTCAGACAGGTCCCTAAACAAATACATTTCACTGATCTCTGAAGATGCAGACATCTTGACTCTTCACCCATTCTTTCAAGTTGCATATTTTTTATGTTTTTTAAGAGATGGGGTTTTACCACGTTGGTCAGGCTGGTCTCGAACTCCTGACCTCGTGATCCGCCTGCCTCAGCCTCCCAAAGTGCTGGGATTACAGGCGTGAGCCACCGCACCTGGCTAAGTTGCACATTTTTTATAATCTAAGCAATACAGTAATGCAGTATTAAATGTGTAATTTAAAATGTATAGAAAATACACAGAGAGGAGGTGTGTGCTCAAGTTTTGTTTACAGATGTGGCCCCAATGAAAGGAATACACATAGAGTCAGCCCAGTTCCTAGAACTACGGCTTGAAATCAACTTCTATTTGAGCAAGTGAAACCCAGCCAAAAATTCAACTCAAGCTCAACCCAGTGTGAATGTGATTTATCCCATGTTATGGGTGAGGGAACTGAATCCCAGAAATGTCAAGAGCATTCTGTTCCTCCCCTTCAGTCAGACTTTGGAGACAGAGCTGATACCTCCTTAGAGTGGAGTCAGACACCGGAAATCTGCGCTCCTGGAGCTCTCCCACATGGTGGGGAAAGGACACAGCCCAGTGTGGGGTCTTAAAGATTGGAGGATTCAGCCTGGAGATCTGAGCGACAGAAAAGGAGATGGCAGGAACGGGCAGGCCAGGTGGTGGGAAGGGCACCCACCTTGTGAACAGGCAGGTATGCACTGGCCCCATCCTCTCAGATAGAAAGAGCTCGAGCAGCATGGGGTATGTGGATGGGACAGCCAGAAAATGAGACTGGAGTGGAGGACCACTGAGAGGGCAGATGAGGCGGGGCACGGTGGCTCACGTCTGTAATCTCAGCACTTTGGGAGGCTGAGGTGGGTGGATCACTTGAGGCCAGGAGTTCGAGACCAGTCTGGTAAACATGGAAAAGCCCTGCCTCTTTTAAAAATACAAAAAAATTAGCCAGGTATGGTGGCTGGTATCTCTAGTCCTAGTTACTCGGGAGGCTAAGGCAGGAGAATTGCTTAAACCTGGGAGGTGGAGGTCGCAGTGAGCTGAGATCACGTCACTGCACTCCAGTCGGGGTGACAGAGTGAGACTCTGTCTCAAAAAAAAAAAAAAAGAAGGCAGGTAAGCCAGGCACGATTCCCCACTACTGTGGGAGGGCCCCAAATACAGCCCCAAGTGGCAGCGGCGGTGACGGCAACTGGGAAAAGGTGGCAGGACTCAGGACAATGTCCCCTCTTCCCGCCATCCTGTATAACGTTGCCCCCGTCCTGTCTCTGTCACAGTTTTTCTTTGTAACATGAACCACAGTCTCCAATCATCTGATTTGTGCATTTGTTTCCTTTCTTCCTGGCCTACAAATTCCATGAGTTCAGGGATGAATCTGTTCAGGTCTCCAAGGCATCCCCATGGCTTCCCACAGGACTCGGCAAGCCACAATCCCCCAGAAACAGTTGCTGAATGACTGACTGATGGAGAAGTCTAAATGCCCTCACTCACTACTTCCCTCAGGGTATCCTGAGCTTGCAGCCTCCTCACAACCCCCAACAGAAACAGACAGGCTTCGGTGGTGAAAACACATGTTTTTGCACTGAAATGAGCCTCCAGACCCCCAGCCCTGGAGCTGACGGGTGCAATTTAGGCGGCTTGCATCTACTGACCACATAGTGAATGCAGATGACAGGCTGGCAGCGTCTTCTTCAATAGCACAGGTGATTCATTCCTTTCTTATTATTTGTCTTTCCTAATCAGAGGTTTATGAATGATCAATTACACTTAGTGGTTAATTGCCCTTCATAAAGATAGCTTTTTTATTTTTAAATTAGGCAGTTAATATATTGTAACTAATAGCGTCACCTTGTACATTATGGATAGATCGCCCATTGATTGGCACCTGGAACTTGTGATTTGCACCCAAGTTAATGGAGCAGGTGAGTGAAGAAGTGCAGGGGGTGCCCGGGGACTAATTATTGCTAATGAATGATGATGTGACCTTCTCAGAACAGTGAGCAATCGGTGTGACAGTGAGATGACAGTGCCTCACATCTGTTATCCCAAACATGCCTTCAGATGTGGATGAAAAATGAGTAAATTACAGAACTCACTTTGGGACTCTTCAGCCACTGGCCTCCTTTGAAATACCAACATAAGTTCATCTAACATATATGCTCATAATATCAAGCACTAGTTTTAGAGAAGGAACCTGTCTCTGAAAAATCTGACTCGAAATGCTGGGGTAAGTCCCCTCCCCTTAGGTTCCATCCTTCTGTGCCCCAGACCACACCTGCTTTTGATCCATCACCGGAGACCCTTTCTGACCAGGGACCAGACCCAGGTTGCCTCTTCCTTATTTTAAATTACTGAAAACAAAGAGAGTATGCACTACTGTTTAAAGAGTAAACTATTAATACAACATTATATTGAACCTTGCCTCTGGGGGTAAGGACGGTGGTGTCACTCAGGATCCACGATCTGATTTGGTCCTCATGCCCAAGGTATTTAGTGTCTCTTATGCACATTCCCAAGGGTCAGGTGCCTGGCAGGTGGCCCTCAGGAAGTAGCACCCACTGGGTAAATAAGCCCATGAGGCAAGAACCATTATCTCCACTCTAGAGGGGAGACGATGGAGGCCCCAGGAGACAGGCCTGACCAAGGTCACACAGCTTGTAAGCAGCAAGGCCTGCGAGCCCAGACGGCGAGTCCTAACCCACAGTGTGACAGCATCTGGAGATGGGGCCTTTGTGGAGTAATTCAGGTTAAATGAAGGCATAAGGGTGGGACTCCCATATGACAGGACCAATGTCCCAGGAGGACGAGACACCAAAGAGCATTCCTGCTCTCTCTTTCCCGAGCGCACAGAGGCCACATGAGCACACGGCAATCCAGCACCTGCTTACAAGCCCAGAAGAGGGGCCGCAGCAGAAACAGGCCACGCTGACCCCCTGATCTCAGCCTTCTAGCCTCTAGAACCGTGAAAAAATAAACATCTGCCAGTGAAGTCCCCCATTGATGGCACTTGCTGTGGCAGCCCAGGCCGACTGGGGCAGCTGAGGAAGCAAATCCTTGTCATCCCTTGGTGGGGCCCACGCCAGATGTCACAGACTTGGCCTTGGAAGGTGTGGAGTACAAGAATTCCACAATGTCAGGAAAGCCCTAGGCAGGCACAGTTCCGGGACCCCGGCAAGGCTTGCAAAGAGCTGCAAATAGAACCCCTGCAAAGAGGGACAAGCCAGCTCTGGGATGGGCTGTTCCCCACCCCGCCACCCAAGAACCTTGGGGAGGGGCCCTTCTGTAGGGTCCTGGCTGCCAGACAGCCCCTCTGACCATGGCTCCCGCCTTGACATGCTGCCTCCTCCCCAGGAGTCCCATGGGAGTGAGTGGGGATTTGCTCCCACTTCCTGTGGCCAAACTGGATCTTTTTTTTTTTTTTTTTGAGATGGAGTCTCGCTCTGTCACCCAGGCTGGAGCGCAGTGGTATGATCTCAGCTCACTGCAACCTCTGCCTCCCGGGTTCAAGTGATTCCTCTGCCTCAGGCTCCCGAGTAGCTGGGATTACAGGTGCCTGCCACCACGCCCAGCTAATTTTTGTAATTTTAGTAGAGATGGGGTTTCACCAGGTTAGCCAGGCTGCTCTCAAACTCCTGACCTCAGGTGATCCACCTGCCTCAGCCTCCCAAAGTGCTGGGATTACAGGCATGAACCACCGTGCCCAGCTCAAACTGGATCTTTGAACTGACCTTTACCTTATCCCAGCAGGCCAGGACGAGCCTCTGAGTGACAACGTCACCCAATGCAATTACCGTGCATCAGATGAACCGGCCCTTACAAATCACCTCGGCCTCTCCACATCTGCTGGCTGTCGGCATCTGCCAGGAGCACTCACCCGCAAATAATGAAAACCCTCTCATTACTGTTCCATAGCAGGTAAAGTGTTAGGACAATTATTGGACATCCTGAGTGACCTTGGGACAGCTCAATAGCTGGCCCTCTGGGGACCACCGAGGGTCCTGAGGCTGGAGAGAGCAGGGGCTCCTTTGGAGGGGAGGCTGGGCAGGAAGTGGGGGGACGCAGGAAAAGAGCAGCACGACTCCCTCCCAGCCAGGCCCCCTGCCCTCCAGCCCTGGTACTGGTCACCTTTGTGTGACCCAGAGGCCCTAACAGCACCCTAAGTCTTTGCCTTCATGCTCCCCTGGGACCTGACCCTGATCATCCTACAAAGCAGGGTTCATATGCCTCTTCCTCCTGGAGGCCCCCAGGCCTGCACCCGGGCAGAGCCTATCCTCCCAGCTGGGCCCACACAGCCCTTGGTGCTGCTCTGGTCCTGCTATCACCACCTCCCCCTCCTGCCTCCTCTGAAAACCTGGGGCTCGGGAGGGCAGGGCTCTGTCTGCTCAGCACCCCAGCCATGCCTGGTACAGAACCACAGCAGAGCCAAGGTCAGCACCTGGGAGCACCCTAGTGCAAACCCAGTGCCATCCTCAGCGACCAGGGCCTTGGTTTACCAACAGAGGGGTCACCTCAGCATCTCCTGTGTAGGGGTGAGGGGCATCGGGCACCCAGGCCAGGGTCTCTGAGGCCAGGGAGGGGCTGCCAGGTGCTCGGGAGGACACAAGGCCGCAGGGAACCCTCAGGGTCAGTGCCATCAAAAGGCTCAGGGTGGCAGCTCACAGGTCAGAGGGGCTGCCTGGCCCACAAAGTGAGGCTGGAATTTGGGAAATGTCAGCTCATGGCCCACACCGAGGCTGGCAGGCAGTGACTGGCCCTTTCCTGCAGCAACTTCGCTGGATGCTCTCTAGGATCCCGCCCCAAATCTACCCAGCACAGTACCAAGTACCCAGCGTAGTGGGAGCTTTACTGGGAGAAGCACCTAACTGACCCAAACCCCACATCTGACGGGGCCACTTGGTAACAGAGAAATTCACAGCAGGAAGAAAGGGGTGTGGAGACAGTGGGGTAAGGGGGTGGAGGGTTGGTTGGTGGGGGTGCTGCTTTCCCACATGAGGCTTCAGCCCCCTAACCCCTAGCCTGCTCCTGGGGCCACATCACAGACATCACCTCGTGTGCTGGGAGGGTCCCTATTACTACTGAAATGGGAACCAGTGCAGAGAAATACAAGCTCAATGCTTGAGTCTGCTCAGAGAGGGGAGAGGACACTGACCACCCCCCGGGGGTTGTAGTGAAAGAAAATGCCCCAGCCCCAGCCCCAGGCCCTTGGCAGCCCCAGCACCACTGAAATGTTCTTAGTAACGCGGCCTCTGGGCAGTGCTAGCCACTGTCTGACCTTGCCTTTGGAAAGCAGTGGAGATTGAACGTGCACGTTTGGAGAACTAAAACTTGCAGAGTGCTCATTTCCTCTAAGAATCCAATTTTTCAAAACAGGAGGTCAAGCAGGAGCCCTGTAAGCAGAGCAGAGTTGTTTTTTCAATAGAAAAATAGTTATTCTCAGGCCAGGTGCCGTGGCTCACACCTGTAATCCCAGCACTTTGAAAGGCCGAGGCAGGTGGATCACCTGAGATCAGGAGTTCGAGACCAGCCTGGCCAACATGGTGAAACCCCATCTCTACTAAAAATACAAAAATTAGCCGGGTGTGGTGGTGGGTGCCTGTAATCCCAGCTACTTGGGAGGCTGAGGCAGGTGAATCACTTGAACCCTGGAGGCAAAGGTTGCAGTGAGCCGAGATCGCGCCACTGCACTCCAGCCTGGGCAACAGAGCAAGACTCCGTCGTCCCCCACCAAAAAAGAAAAGAAAAATACAGTTATTCTCATATGCCCAGGAATGCCCATGCTGATGTGGGGATGAGCCCACCCTGTGCCCTGATGGGCAGCAGCTTGTGCCAGGGACCACCTGCAGGTAGGGCCAGCAACAGATCAGCATTGTCCCACTGGGAGTGGGGTCTGGCTTCCCACCGGGCGCCTGCACCAGGCTCGTAGAGTCTTGGAGCCCCAGCCATAAGTGGGGTGATGGCAATACCCAGCCTTCCAGCTCCCCAGGGCTGCCATGAAGGAGACGAGGTAAGGCTGGGCACAGTGGAGACCACCTGGGCCCCTGGCACAGGGCACGGCCTTCACACTGGCTCTGCTGAGCCTGCTGCACTTGTTCCTCCTTCTGGATGACGGTCCAGGGCAGCCCTTGCAGTGAGGTGGGCAGCCCGCTGCTCCCTGGCTCCAACCCGCACACCCCTCCCCATGGTCCGCTAGACACTGTTGAGCAGCTGTTGTACTGGACTGAGGACAGAAAGTTAGCACCAAGACAAAAGTATGCCAGATTGCAGGGTCATTTATTATGCCGGCGACCACAGAGGACTCACATCTCTCCAACCTGTGGCGTCGAAAGGAGGGTGCCAAGACTTTTTATACCCGAAAAACCACCTTGGGAGTGGGGGTGAGGAGCAGCGATGGGGATGAAAAGGCTTCAGACATTCCAAGGGCCAGGGGATTCTGTAATTCCCCTCCTGGGTGGAGACGAGGGTGGGGGTCTCTGGACATTCCAAGGGCCAGGGGATTCTGTAATTCCCCTCCTGGGTGGAGATGAGGGTGGGGGTCTCCGGACATTCCAAGGGCCAGCAGTTATTGTGAGGAGAATGGGGCAGCTGTTGCAACTTATTTAAAAAACAGTTTTGCATTTTGTAAAGATGGCATTGCTCAGGTTCTGGCCTTAGGCCAGCACAATATCACACAGCCACACACAACTTGGTGTCATCAGAGTTCAAAGTCTGAATGAAGAGAAGGACGCAGTGACGCAGTGACGCAGTAGCCAGGCCCTAGCTGGACCTCTTGGTCTGGGTCAGCAGGGCAGTGACCTTAGCCGGGCGCAGTGAGGTCAAGCTGGAGCAGGCCCCCAGCTAGGTCCTTATAAAACACACGGCACACCCTCCTGCGCCTGCACCTCCTCACCTGCCCACAGAACACCCATCTAGAGTGTTCTCTGAAGTGCCTGTGCCACAGAGCCCAGATCACAGGGACATGTTGATCCCACGAGCATCGATGTCCCAGGAATCAATAAACACAATTTATAATCAAGTGCATGGGAATCTGCAAGCCAGAGACCTTGGAGATCACACAGCCCACTTGTGTCACTTCACAGAAGGGATACCAAGGCCCAGAGGGACAGGAAATGCCTCATGGCACGTGGGGGTGGAGGGGTGGGGCATCTTGGGTCCTTTCTTCCACTCCCCAGCCTAGGAGCCTCAGCAGCAGCTGGTTGTCCCTGAGGGCCACGGGGACAAAGGCCAGGCCTCTGGAAGTAAGGTGGGAGCTTGGCTTGGGAAGCAGACACACCTCCTCCCTGTGTGACTGTTGCTTGTCACCAACCCTCTGCAACCTCAGTTTCCTCACCTGTAAATTGAGGCACGAACAGTAGCTACTAGACAGGGCTGTCATGAAAATCCTATTTTTTAAAAAAGACATGAGGCCAGAGGCTGTGGCTCACACCTGTAATCTCAGTACTTTGGGAGGCTGAGGTGGGCAGACTGCCAGGGGTCAGGAGTTCGAGACCAGCCTGGCCAACATAGTGAACAACATAGTGAAACGCTGTTTCTACTAAAAATACAAAAACTATCCAGGTGTGATGGCGCACACCTGTAATCCCAGCTACTCCAGAGGCTGAGGCAAAAGAATCACTAGAACCCGGGAGGTAAAGGTTGCAGTGAGCCGAGATTGAGCCACTGCTCTCCAACCTGGGTGACAGAGCAAGCCTCCATTTCAAAAAAACAAACAAAAAGACATGAGCAGCACCTGGCACATTTCGAATACTAAATAAATGGCAGTAATTACTGTGGTGGTGACAATGACAACCCCGTCTCTGACAAATCGTGTTGGGGCAGGTACACTCTGAGAGGAAGCCAGGTGCCCGGGGAAGCAGGAGAAACCCAGAGTGTATTGCCCAGGGGCACCTTTAGAAAGAGGGGAAAATTCACACCAGCATGGAGTCCCGGAAGAACTGAGGACAGAAGAAGTCCCAGCGGTGGCTAGAGCCACGCCCAGTGACTGGCACCCCGCCCCCGACACACACCGAGCTTCACCTGCATGTTCATGTGGAATCCTTCCGACAATCTGAGACGTGGGTTCGTGTTCCCATTTACAGATGAGACCTGCAGTTTGGAGACGGGACCTGTGGTTTGGAGGGGCTGAGTGAGTCGTCCAGGGACCCAGCTGGAATGAGAATCTTTTCATGTCGGCCTCATGAAAATAGAAACAGATGTGGAAAATACAGCACCTCGAGCAGAGCTGTGTGCTTTGGCTTTGCATGTGCGCCAAGTTCAGCAACTAAAAGACTTCGTATGGCCGGGCACGGCGGTTCACACCTGTAATCCCAACACTTTGGGAGGCTGAAGTGGGCAGATCCCTTGAGCTCAGGAGTTCAACACCAGCCTGGGCAGCATGGCAAAACCTTGCCTCTACTAAAAATAGAAAAATTCTGCAAATATTCTTGCTGTTCTAATTTTGTAATAGTCAAGACAGGCTAAATATTCGCTATATTTAGAACCATGTGTGTGTCCCCAGACCTAGTTCTTTCCCTAGCTTTGGTTTTTTTTTTTTTTTTTTT
>NW_016107550.1:757556-761827 GCF_001604975.1 Cebus imitator
AAAAAAAAAAAAAAAAAGAAAGAAAAGAAAGGACTGCTTATTGGCAAAGAACCCACTCTTCAAAATTATTCGACCTTTCAATGACAAAATACTCCTTTAGCTCCTAGATATGGAATAAGTAAAACGTTGGCTTTTATCTCTTAATAGTTAAAGGTAAAAAGGAAAACAAATACTTTAAGAAAACGGAAGACATTAGCTTTTGAGACCGAGTCTTGCTGTATTGCCCAGGCTGGAATGCAGTGGTGCAATCTCGGCTCACTGCAACCTCCGCCTCCCAGGTTCAAGTGATGCTTCAGCGTCCTGAGTAGCTGCAACTACAGGTGCACACCACTGCACCCAGCTAATTTTTTAATATTTTTGATCGAGACAGGGTTTCACCATATTGGCCAGGCTGGTCTTGAACTCCTGACCTCAGGTGAACCTCCTGCCTCGGCCTCCCAAAGTGCTAGGATCACAGGTGTGAGTCGCCTCGTCCAGCCCAAAGTCTTTTTGTTTTGTTTTGTTTTGCTTTGTTTTTTGAGACAAAGTCTCGCTCTTGTCTCCCAGGCTGGAGTGCAGTGGCGCGATCTTGGCTCACAGCAACCTCTGCCTCCCTGGTTCAAGCCATTCTCCTGCCTCAGGCTCCTGAGGAGCTGGGATTACAGGCATGCGCCACCACACTTGGCTAACTTTTGTAATTTTAGTAGAGACGGGGTTTCTCCATGTTGACCAGGCTGGTCTTGAGCTCCTGACCTCGGGTGATCTGCTCGCCTCCACCTCCCAAAGTGCTGAGACTACAGGTGTGAGCCAATGCATTCGCCCCAAACACTGGTTTAAGAGAAAATATTTCACTTAATTCTTGCAGCCTGGGTACAGGTATTACACATGGGAAACCAGGGCCCTTGAACCGCAGCCATAAATGGGGTGATGGAAGGTAAGGGACTTCCTCAAGGCCACATGCCAACTATGGAGCAGAGCAGGAATTGGAAACCCAGGCTCTCACACTAGAGCTGACACCTGCCACTTTATGTGACACGATGAAGCTCTGCGACAGGTCAGAGGTGGCACCTGCCCTGGCAGAAGCAGCAGCCCTCACTCCTCCCCAAGAGGTGCCTGAATAAGTCCTATCACTTCTGGGAAGCTTAGGCTCCTCCTCTACAAGCTGGACAGCAAAGTGACTGTCCCTGGGGGGCCTGGGAAGTTACCCTGCAGCACACCACGGTGGGCAGGTGTGGCAATGCTTTGCCAACATGGCTTCTCTGTACATTGCAGGATGCTGGGGGACTCCATTCATGAGCTTTGTAACCTGTGCCACACTCACTTCACAGTTGGCCAAGGGCTCCAAGCAGAGGCAGCACCTGCAGGGTACACCAGTCATCCTGTGCCAGAGCCGCCCTGGCTGCCCTTGATCTCCACAGGACGACCCCTGCCCACCCAGGCTGAGAACAGAGACTGAGAAGCAGACCTTACTCCCAAGTGCAGAGCCACAGGAGAGCTTTCAAGTATCCGTCAGATGTTCCTCAGGGTCCTTCCACACAATCCAAGTTCATCATTCTATTATGACTCTAGCCCAGATACATGGGGGTGGTTGTGTTTCCTCTCTTTGTTTATTCTTAACAAAAATGGAAGTTTGGGCTGGGCGCAGCGGCTCACGCCTGCAATCCCAGCACTTTGGAAGGCTGAGGGGGGCAGATCACGGGGTCAGGACATCAAGACCATCCTGGGTAACATGGTGAAACCCTATCTCTACTAAAAATACAAAAAATTAGCCGGGCATGGTGGCGCGTGCCTGTAGTCCCAGTTACTCAGGAGGCTGAAACAGGAGAATTGCTTGAACCCAGGAGGAGGAGGTTGCAGAGCCGATATTGCACCACTGCACTCCAGCCTGGCCACAGAGCGAGACTCCGTCTCACAAAAAACAAAAAACTCTTCCATCACATCAATCAACCCCAGAAGAAACATTATAAATTTGAACATAGAAAACATTTTCCATTCTGAGCTAGGCACAGTGGCACACACCCATAATCCCAGCTACAGGGTAGGTGGAGGCAGGAGGACTCCATGAGACCAGGAGTTTGAGACCACCCTGGGCAATATAGTAAGATCCCATCCCCATGAAAAATAATATACTATTTAAACATTGTTCATGTATATATATGTGTATATTTAATTTTGGAGTTCTACTCAAAATTTCATTTGATGGGATAGGTGCTCTGAGTACTAAGAATTCAGAGCCCCTGGCTTGGGGACCTGTAAGGGGTCTCCAGCCTCCAGTGACCTGTGCACTAACAAAGCACATGCCTGGAGCAATGGCAGCAGCGGCATTCTAGAGTGACGGGGCAGGTGCCTGCAGAACCGCACGAGAATCAGGGAAGGGAGGGGCTGTGTCTCAAAATCCTCTGTGCTTCCAGGGAATAGAAAGGAAAACATCCAGAAGGGTGCGTCTTGTCGCCCTGGGGAAGTGACTGGGACAGGGTCGAGGACAAGGACTTGGACTTTTCACTCTGCGTATTCACAGGCTGGTGAGAATGTTTACATAAGGAGGCCACCTATTTCTTATGAAACTGAAAATGTTGAAATGACTGCTGAAAACAACAGAACCCAGGATGAAAGCGCAGCGGCTCCCATCTCTGAAGACAAAGTGCTTCACCTCCCGACAGCAAACGGGACCACAGGTTCTCGACAAACACCCCTTGTCCAAGGTCCAGGCTGCGTCAGGAAAGCTCCTGTTGGCTTAAACAAACTCAAACAAATGGACCTCTCCCTGCAGTGTCCTGCCAACCCCTCTGGCAGGTGCCACGCCATGTGTGGGGGTGGATGAGGCAACGCAGATGAGGCTCCAGCCCAGGCCCACAGCCCACGTGATTATTACTATTATTGTTGTTGTTGTTACTATTGCTGCTACCCCCAGGGACCCGTGCCCCTGGGGCCGGATGCTGCCAGGGAAGCCAGGCATAAAGGAGAAGATTCTACGGTGCCAAGACCAGCCGCACTTCAAAGCTCCCCTGGCCCCGGCCCCTCGCTGCTCTAGGCTGGCTGGGAGGCACCTGTGTTTGATCAGGATCTCCAAGGCACCTGCACACATGGGGGACTGAGGGGTGCTACTGGAGGGATGGGCTGTGGCCTGGCTCCATGGCACCAGGGCCCTTGGGGCGGTCCTGGGTGGGAATTGCTTTATGAGGCCGCCCCGGGCCAAGCCTGCTTCCTTCCGCCGGCTCCAAAAAGGCCTGGCTGGGCCTGGGCTGGGCCCAGCAGATGTGCTTTAGTGGCCCAAGACAGGATGCAGTAAATGCCCACTCCTTTTCACATGCAGATGCCTCCAGGACCCCGAGGGCAGCCTCTGCACCCCTCGCTGTGCCTGGCCCTGCCTCTGAATGGCTCCCCTTGGGGAACCCGATCCGCCCATAAAAGGGCTTCAATAAAGGGTCTGTTGGGGGGGCCCAGCCGGTTACAGATGTCCTCCGGCCTGTGACCACGCCCACCCACAAGTCCTGGAGCAGCAAGTGGGCCCTGCCCAGCCAGCAGCACCAGCCGGCCTCAGAGGTTTGGGCCTCCTGCTCCTCCATCTGGGAAGCTCTTAGCCCAGATGCCTGCCTGGCCGGCTCCCTCAACATGGGATCTGCGAGGCCAGGCACCCCCTGGTTTCCCCACCTTGCTACGGGTCTCAGATGCTCTAGCCTTCTGAAGTACATGCCGTCACCTGCTGGTCCCCCAGGACGGCAGCATCAGCTCCACCAGGGCACGGGCTGCCACCTGCCTGTTCACTGTCGCACGTCCCCAGGGCCTAGGATGGTGTTTTTAGTATAGCAGAGGCACTCAATGCAGGCTTGTTGAGTGTGTGTGGGAAGGAATGAATAAATGAAAAATAAAAAGAAATGAATGAATGAATGTGTGTGTGCATCCATCTTTAATGAGGGCTCGGCAACCTTTTCTACTTCTGCCAGTTTCTGAATCTCTCCGATTTTTGGTCCTCACTTTGAAAAGAGGAAGACCCCCACGTCAGGGGCCAGTGTGAAGGGAAGGTGGGCAGTAAAGCACCTGCCTGGCACATGACAGCCTCCCTTGACACAGGGTGACTGCTGTGGCTGTGGGTATTATTTTAACAAGCTGAGCTTCTACTCCCCGTGTCTTCTGTGGCCCTCAATAAAATCACCACAGAAAATCCAAGAAGAAGCCGGGCGCGGTGGCTCACGCCTGTAATCCCAGCACTTTGGGAGGCCGAGGCGGGTGGATCACGAGTCAAGAGATCGAGACCATCCTGGTCAACATGGTGAAACCCCGTCTCTACTAAA
>NW_016107550.1:761982-786817 GCF_001604975.1 Cebus imitator
AAAAAAAAAAAAAAAAAAAAAAAAAAAAAAAATCCAAGAAGAAGAATGGTGACAGTGGGTCGCCCCTTGCCGGCTCACAGAATGGATGATGCTGCCTGGGAACCCACGGTGCTGTGAGCTGCCACGGAGGCATGTGCTCCCCCTGCCAACCCTAAGACCGCCGCATCACACTTGTCCTTCTGCAGCGGCCGGTCTCACCCCAGGAACCTCCTTTGAGCTCCTGCAGGACTTCAAAGCGGGCTGTGCATATCAAGGAGGCCACAGCATGAAAGGCACAGGGCCACCGAGCTCCCGTGGCTGCAGGCCACACAGGCTTCCCCTGGCAAGCAGGGCCTGTTCCGTGAAGGCTTCCTGGCTCCACCACCAGGCGAGGAAAACAGGCGTCCTGTATCTCTGGAAAATCCCTGGGGAAAATTCCAAAAGCAGGGACATTTTCCTGGAGTGGGGAGTCTCCTGCACCACCTTCGCAGCCGCTTTGGGCCTCTGTCACGGACCCCACGGGCTTGCAGGGGAGGGTGTACAGAGCTTCCCGGGCCTGAGCATGGTGATCTGGCCCTAGAGGCACTGGGTCTTTGTGGAGGGGCCTTGCCCTCAAAAGCCAACAGAAGAGCTGAAGGGGGCCAGAAAGTCTGAGAGCCGGAGGGCACGCTGGGGTGGGCCAAACCAGGTCTGTGGGTACTGGGTGGCTCAATGGCTCCTTCAGTGAAAACCCCACCAGGAAGCCTGTGTAACTGGGGGCCAGTGGGAGAGGCCACAGAGGTTGCTTGAAAAGCCCCCAGAGGACAAGGTGGGGCATGGGGACTTGGTCCTATGGCATGGGAAGCCCATGGCTTGCAGGGACAAGGCCATCAGTTCTGCAGGCCCACAGATGGCACAATAACAAAACCTCCCAGACCACCGGTGCGATGTCCCCTCACCAAAAATAATCCCATATGCTTTTGGGAAGGGAGCTCTTAGCCTCTCCCAGCCACGTCACAGGCTATGGTGTATTTCAGGATTGTTATTATATTGCTGTTATATGTGTACAGTGTCGCTGCTACCAGAGTGACCCCCAGCTAGATAAATCTGCAGGAGCCAAAGCAAATCAAAACAAAACCCTCCTGGTGACCAGTCAGAAGAGGCCAGCCCAGAACCCACAGAGGTTAACAGAACCCTTTCCGGTGTCACAACCTGGAATCTGCGCATGCTTGTTGGAAAGTTCTGTATCCATTGGGGGCCATCTGCTCAGAATAAGCTGTCAGAGAAGGCTGTGATCTTTCCCAACACCCCCTTCTCCCTCAAGGATTCCAAGTAGGGGTTTGGGTTGGGCAGACCAGGGCTCAAACTGTCCCTGGGGGGCTGGGCGTGGTGGCTCACACTTATAATCCCAGCACTTTGGGAGGCCAAGGCAAGTGGATCACTTGCAGTCACGAGTTTGAGACCAGCCTGGCCAACATGGTGAAACCCTGTCTCTACTGAAAATACAAGTATTAGCCAGACATGGTGGCGGGCACCTGTAATCCCAACTACTTGGGAGACTAAGACAGAAGAAGTGCTTGAACTCGGGAGGTGGAGGTTGCAGTGAGCCAGGATTGCACCACTGCACTCCAGCCTGGGCACCAAGATTAAAACTCCATTTCAAAAAAATTAAAAAGACCGGCTGCAGTGGTTCACACTTTGGGAGCCTGAGGTGGGTGGGTCATGAGGTCAGGAGTTCAAGACCAGCTTGGCCAACATGGTAAAACCCCATCTCTATTAAAAATATAAAAAATAGCCAAGCGTGGTGGTGAGCCCCTGTAATCCCAGCTACTCAAGAGGCTGAGGCAGGAGAATCAGTTGAACCCAGGAGGTGCAGGTTGCAGTGAACCGAGATCGCACCACTGCACTCCAACTTGGGAGAAAAGAGCAAGACTCCGTCTGAAAAAAAAAAGTTTTTTAGAGATGGGGTCTCACTCTGTCACCCAGGCTGGAGTGCATTAGCACATTCATAGCTCACTGCAGCCTTAAACTCCCGGATTAAGACAATCCTCCTGCCTCAGTCTCCCAAGTAGTTTGGACTACAGGCGTGCACCACCATGTCCAGCTAATTTTTGTACTTTTTGTAGAGATGGGGTCTCACTGTGTTGCCCAGGCTGGTCTCAATCCTCCTGCCTCCAGCCTCCAGCCTCCCAAAGTGCTGGGATTACAGGCATGAGCCACTGTGCCCAGACGTTAATATTTTGAATTTTAATATTCAATTTAATATTTGAATTTCAATATTTTGAATAGAAAATACATTCGCATGGTTCAAAAACCTTAAAAATGTTGACAGGCAGCCGGGCGCGGTGGCTCACACCTATAATCCCAGCACTTTGGGAGGCCGAGGTAGGGGGATTGCATGAGGTCAGGAGTTCGAAACCAGCCTGGCCAACATAGTGAAACCCCGTATCTACTAAAAATACAAAAACTAGCCAGGTATGGTGGCAGGTACCTGTAATCCCAGCTACTCTGGAGGTTGAGGCAGGAGAATCACTTGAACCCAGAAGGCAGAGGTTGCAGTGAGCCGAGATTGCGCCACCACCCTCCAGTCTGGGTGACAGAGCAAGACTCCATCTCAAAAACAAAACCAAAAATGTTGATATACAAAGTTATACAGTGAGGAGTCTTTCTCCTGCCCTGTCTCCAACCACACAGGGACCCCACTTTCCTTATCCTCCAGCTCTTCCCAGACTCCGAAGCAGCCTGTGTCCTTCCAGTGTCTTTATGCAAACACCAGAAGGAATACATTCCAGCATTTCTGCCTTTTCTACACCAGAAACAGCGCACCATGCACCCTGCTGTGTGCTTGCTGTCTCCACTACTAATATGTCTACAGACAGGGGTGCTCATTCCTTTTTACACTGCATGTTACTCTGCTGTATAGACAGACCTCAGTACTCCCCTGCTGATGGCTATCTGAGCTGCTTCCAGGCTTTTGCTATTTAAAAGGCACTTCCGGGAATGACCTTGTACTTGCATCATTTCTCACGCACGAGACAGGGCAAGTTCCCAGAAGTGGAACCACTAGTAGATAATGTCAAATGTATCTTCCACAAGCAATGTGGCAGGATCTGTTTCCACAAACTCTCACAGAGAATGTGTTCTCATACTTCCGGATTTGGGCCAATTTTGTCAAATTGATGAAACACAGCAGCTTGGTATAGTTTTAATTTGCATTTCTCAGGCCAGGCGTGATGGCTTACGCCTGTGATCCCAGCAGCTTGGGAGGCCAAGGTGGGTGGATCACTTGAAGCCAGGAGTTCGGGACCAGCCTGGCCGTCGGTACAAAACCCCATCTCTACTAAAAATACAGAACTCAGCCAGGCGTGGTGGCACCCACCTGTAGTCCCAGCTACTCAGGAGGCTGAGGCATGAGAGTCATTTGAACCCAGGAGGCAGAGGCTGCAGTGAGCCAAGATGGTTCGCACTTCTCTTACTTGAGTAAGGCTGAGCGTCTCTCATTCTTCCTTTCCCGTGAACCGTTTCTGTCCTTGCTCACATTGCTATTGGGCTGCTTGTTTGTTGTCTTTGCTTTCCAGATTTTGAGTCATGGATGTAAAGTCCTCCTCTCCAAGATTTCAAAGGAAATCTCCCTTGCTTTCATTTGCACTTGTATGTCTCACTTTTTACATTTGTATTTCTTTAAAACACAAAAATCAGGCCAGGCGCTGTGGCTCACGCCTGTAATCCCAACACTTTGGGATGCTGAGGCTGGTGGATCACAAGGTCAGATCGAGCACATCTTGGCCAACATTACGAAACCCCATCTCAACAAAAAATATGAAAATTAGCTGGGCATGGTGGCATGCACCTATAGTCCCAGCTACTGGGGAGGCTGAGGCAGAAAAAATCGCTTGAACCTGGGAGGTGAAGGTTGCAGTGAGCTGAGATCGCACCACTGCAGCCTGGGCAACAAGAGTGAAACTCTGTCTCAAAAAATAAATAAATAAATAAAAAACAGACCATGTGATATGCCTAACTAAAGTCTTCACTGACTTCCTGCCACTCAGGATAAAGTCCGGACACCCCTCAGTACCCCTCAAGTTCCTGCCTGGTATAGCCACTCCCCACCCCCCACACTCCTCCTGGGCACACGGGACTCTTTAGCCCCTCCAACTCGCCAAGGGCGCTTTTCCTCAGGCCTTTGCAGCTACCATCCTTCTGCCTGGAATGTGCTTCCTCCACCTCCTCCCACAGACGGTTCCCACTTATCCCTCCAGAACCATCCGGTGCCTTCTCCTCAGAGCTGCCCCACCCCCTCCCTAGCACAGACCACCCTTGCCCATCACGATCTCAGTGCCCTCCCGTCTTCACACCCCTTACTTAGGCTCACCTGTGATGATGCGCTTTACCTGTGTGCCTGCAGCTTTCCTGTGCCTCTCCCCTCCACATGCCAGCCTCAGGAGGCCTTGCCTGCCCCAGTCACAGCACTGAGCTCTGGCCTCCTGCTCCCCGAATGAGACCCACTTCACCCCAAATCACTGCCCAGAGCCCTCTGCTGGATTCCCATCAGTGCCAACCACAGGATGCTCTCATCTGTGACGGAGCCAGTCTAAAGCTTTAGGTAATGGAGAATAAGGTCAGGAATGCATTTAACTCTGACCTTCAGCCAACACTGAGGGCAGACCCATGACCAGGGGAGTGTCCTAGGTCTAGACTGCCCTTCACACTTGCTCCTGGAAGCCAAGTCTCCCTGTTCCCAGTTCCCTGCCTCCCAAACATCTCTGGCTGCGCTATGCAGGACTGTTTGGGTCCCTATTATCTCAGCAGCTCCCAGACATACAGATTGGTAGGACAGGGTCTCTAAGCAGGACCAAGAGGCTCGCTTAATTACCATCTACAGGTAGGTATATTGAGTCCCAGTGACATCAAGCCACCAAACCACAGTGCCCCAGCTAATGACTCTGGGAGGCCAAGTCCTGGCAATTAGCCCTTCCCAACTCTACAAAAAATACAAAGATATTAGCTGGGCATGCTGGTGCACACCTGTAGTCCCAGCTACTTAGGAGGCTGAGGTGGGAGGATCTGTTGAGCCCTTGAGGTGGAGGTTGCAGTGAGCTGAGATTGAACCACTGCACTCCAGCCTGGGCAACAAAGTAAGATCCTGCCTCAAAAAAAAAAAAAAAAATTAGGCCAGGCACAGTGGCTCATGCCTGCAATCCTGGCACTTTATGAGGCTGAGGCAGGAGGACTGCTTGAGCCAAGGAGTTTAAGACCACCCTGGCAATATAATGAGACCTTGTCTCCAAAAAAAATGATGAAAAGTGTCCCTCATGGTCAAGTCTTGGTGGGCGTGATGTTCTTTTCCTCCTCCTCTCACCTAAGCCAATGCAGTCCAATAGAATTATAATGAGAGCCACAAAGGTAATGTAAAGCTTTCTAATAAGCACATTAACAAAAGTTAAAAAAAAAAGGTAGAATTTCAAATATTTAAACCTAAAACAGTATATTAAAAATATTATCAGCCAGCCACGTGGCTCACACCTATAATCCCAGCACTTTGGGAGGCGGAGGCAGGCAGATCACCTGAGGTCAGGGGTTCCGGACCAGCCTGGCCAACATGGAGAAACCCCATCTCTACAAAAATACAAAAATTAGCCAGGCATGATGGCGTGTGCCTGTAACCCCAGCTATTCAAACGCTTGAGGCGGAGGTTGCAGTGAGCGGAGATCGTGCCATTGCACTCCAGCCCGGGCAACAGAGCAAGACTATCTCAACAAAACAAAACAAAGCAAACAAAAAATATATTGTCATTTCAACATGCCAACAACATGAAACCGTTTTCATGTTATTTTACATTTTTCTCACTAAGTCTTGTGTTTTGGGGGGTTTTGTTTGGAGACAGTCTTACTGCAGCCTTGACTTCCTGGGCTCAAGCGAACCTCCTGCCTCAGCCTCCCAAGTGGCCGGGCCTACAGGCGTGCACCGCCACACCCGGCTTATTTTTACATTTTTAGCAGAGACCGGGTCTCCCTATGTTGCCCAGGGTGGTCTCCAACCCCTGGCTTCAAGCGATCCTTTCTCCTCCGCCTCTGAAAGTGTTGGAATCACAGGTGCAAGCCACCCTGCCGGCCAAGTATTGTTAATCGGTGTGCATTTTACCCTTACGGCACATCTCAACTCAGACTGGCCACATGTCAAGCGCTCAGCAGTGCATGTGCCAAGTGGCGGCCCTGTCTGACCGCGCAGCCCTAACCATCAGAGGCCTGGTGCACGCCCGGGGCAGCAGTGGGGTCCTCCCCTGCTAGCTCCGTGCGAGCACCGGGGTGGGAAGGGGAGGACTGGGCGGGGTCTGCACCAAGGCCCCGCCCCTTCCGCCCCGCCCCCTGCCGACAACCGAAGGACCTGGCTGAGCGTAGAGCCCGGCTCCCCCAGCGGCGCGCCGCGACACACTCACCTGGCCACCGCCTCCACCGAGCCGGCGATGGCCGTGCCGCCGCCCGCGCCGCTGTCGTACAGCACGCCCGAGATGTCGAGCAGCACTCCGCGCACGCCAGCGAAGAGCTCGCCCCACGGGGCCATGGCGTCCGACAGTGCTCCTCTGTTCCGCTTCCCAAGCGGCGCGGGTACCGCGGCCGCACAGGAGCGCCTGGGAAGTGTAGTCCCATGGGCGAGGCGGGGCGGGGCAGGAAGGCGGGGCGCAAACCCGGAACTGGGGCGCGGCCTGGGCACCCCGGCGCCGCGCGACCCAGAAACGGTGTCCTTTTCGGAAGTTTTCTTCCCAGGAGGTCAGCCGACAAAGAGCAAGAAAAGCAGAAAACAAGTAACTAAGAAAGGTCAAAAGCAAATTGAGACAACAAATAAGAAGGCACCTGTAGCCAGGGGTGGTGGCTCACGCCTGCCGTCCCAGGACTTTGGGAGGCAGAGGCGGACGGACCGCTGGAGCCCTGGAGTTCTAGACCAACCCGGTCAACATAGTGAGACCTTGTTCCTATTAAAGAAAAAAAGAAAAAATACAATACAAAATTGAGGTCGGGTGCAGTGGCTCACCCCTGTAATCCCACCACTCTGGGAGGCCACGGTGGGCAGATCACTTGAGGTCAGGAGTTCAATACCAGCCTGGTCAACATAGTGAAACCCCTATCTCTACTAAAAATACAAAAATCAGCTGGGAGTGGTGGCGCATGCCTGTAGTTCCAGCTACTGCGGAGGCTGAGGCGGGAGAATCACTTGAACTTGGGAGGCGAAGGTTGCCTGAGCCAGGATTGCACCACTGCCCTCCAGTCTGGGCAACAGAGCAAGACTCAGTCTCAAAAAAAAAAAAAAAAAAAAAAAAATTGTATGCAGATAACAGCCCTGGTAGATGAAGATGCATAGGAACTGGGCGGAGAAGAAAATGGGACTATCACACTGCGTTAGGCCCAGGAGATTTTTTGATAAGCTATAAAATACCCCTCAATCCTACATTATTTTTGCAATAAATACAAATTGATATTGAAAGGATGGAGTTTCCTTGATGGCCCCTTGGAACCTTTCAAATTATTAAATTGAAACAAGAACACTTTACTTCTGGTTCAATTTAGCTTTGAGCTTTCAAAGAAAAGAGGATCATATTTCACTACTTCATGTCAGGTTTGTTGTTTGTTTGTTTGTTTTTGAGATGGAGTTTCACTCTTGTTTCCCAGGCTGGAGTGCAATGGCACGATCTCAGCTGACACCGCAAACTCCGCCTACCAGGTTTAAGTGATTCTCCTGCCTCAGCCTCCCAAGTAGCTGGGATTACAAGTACGCACCACCATGCCTGGCTAATTTTGTATTTTTAGTAGAGATGGGGTTTCATCGTGTTGGCAGGCTGGTTTTGAACTCTGGACCTCAGGTGATTCACCCCCCTCAGCCTCCCAAAGTGCTGGGATTACAGGCATGAGCCACTGCGCCCGGTCCATTTCAGGCTTTTGCTTCACAGAAAAGATGAAGAATTCGTTGGATTGTAAAAATAATAATAATAATAATAATAAAGAAAAAAAGAATTCGTTGGATTGTTATAGCTTTAATCTAGTTCAACAAATTCTGCATATTTTGTTGACAGTAGGGGAGCTGTTTACAAGAGAAATAAAATATAGTTCCTACCCTTTAGGGATTTCCACTAATGGGGTTGGGGAATCGCACACCTAATGTAAGCTTTCTTAGTCACAGATAATAGAAACCACTCCACCTAGAGGGGTTATGTTGACATGGGGCAGGAAGGAGCTTACAGATTTCCTGGGAGACTGGTCTAGGAACTACAGAGCCAGGAGCCATGCAGCTATGAGAAACACCTGATTTTACTGCTCCATTGAGATCACTGCCTCCATCACTTACTGCAGCCCTCAGCACAGCTATCCCCAAATGAACAGAACATATCCACCACTATGCAATCCGAAGTTTCTCTTTCTCCACCTGTGGCCACCCACTCACTTTCACTGTGTCTAGCTTGGTGGAACCTAGCCCACATTGCAAGGGATTCTGGGAAATGCAGTTTTTAGTCTTCCAGGGGCTGAGTGAGTCAATTTGGAGAATCCACCAGGACTGTCATGAACCACACATGTATTGAGACCCTATTCTGTGCAGTGGGCACTAGGGATGCAATAAGTTCTAAGGTGTGATCCCGGCTTTCCAGGATCAAGACTGGGCAGAAAGCAATGGACCTTCATGATTGCTGACCAAATGTGTGCCGAGTGGCAATGAGTGACATAGACACAGTCAAGAGGATGACCTCTGCAGGCCTTGGAGGGCAGCAGTGGCTTCTTGGTAGGGGGCAGTCTGAAATGGACCTTGGAGAATGGCTGGGCTTTAGCTTCATGCCAAGGAGGAGGAAAAAGGGTGCTTCTGCCAGTGGTGTGAGCCTACCCATAGTTCTTTCTTTTCTGCCAGCTCTGTGGGTACTCTTGGGAAAGTCACTTTTCATCTCTAGGACTAGGGTAGACAGAATAATACCCCCTTGAGATGTCCACATCCTAATCCCCACGACCTCTAAATATATGACCTTCCATGGCAAAAGGGACTTAGATCTTGCAGAGCCTAAGCTCCTATAGGGAAATTATCCTGGATGGCCCAGGTGGGCCCCGTGTAATGACATGAGTCCTCATAATGAGGAAGCAGGAGAGAGTCAACAGTCGGAGAAGGAGGTGTGACAGCAGAAGCAGAGGTCAGAGAGAGAGATGTGAATATACTACACTGCTGCCCTTGAATATGACGGAGCCATGAGCCAAGAAATGCAGGTGGCCTCTGGAAGCTAGAAAAGGCAAATAAATGAATCCCCCCTAGATCCTCCAGAAGGAATGCAGCCCTGCTGGGACTTCAGTTTTAGGATTTCTTACCTCCAGAACTGTAAGATAATAAATCTGTGGTTTTAAGACACTAAGTGTATGGTAATTTCTTGCAGTAGTGACAAGAAACAAATACAGGGATCCAGGTCCCTCACCTGAAAAATGACAAGTTGGTCCAAGGTGACAAGTCTCTAAGTGTGGGCCACTGATAGGCTAAAACCTGATCTGAAAGTTCCAGGCCTTTCTTGGGATGCAATGAGTGTGGGACATTGTCTATGTTAGGGTTGCGTTTGGCTGCACAGAACAGAAACCCAACCATAGTTGCTCAACCAAATAGAATTGCTTTTCCTCATATATCAAGAAGCCAAGAGGAAGGCAACCCTGGATGGGATAACAGCTCCCAGGACTGTCAGGCAGCAGGCTACCCCCTGCTTTCTGCTCCACCACCCTCTGGCCTGTGGCCTTCCCTTAATGCTAGCAAGATTCCTGCTGCATGCGAGGCATCACGACTGCATTTCAGGCAGGAAGGAGGGGAAAGAAAACAAAAAAGGGCACGTGGCAGCTGAGTCTTACCCTTTATACCTGGAAAGCAAAAGCTTCCGCAGAACCCTGATTCAATGGACTCTCCTTCACATCTTTTGGGCCAGAGCTAGTCAGGTGGCGCACAAACACCACGGTGTGCCAGGAAGCATACACCACTGACTGAGCTTTCGGCCTGTTACGTTTCCAGTAACAAATCTACAACCCATGTCTGAATTTCAGCTCAACTATGAATCCATCAATCATCTATTGCTGTACTAGACATATGCCTCATCCTTTCAGATTTGCTTGTTGTAGTCAGGACTCTTCGGTTGCCAGCGACAGAAGCCAAATTTCAAATGGCTTAAATTTAAAAGGGAAGTATTGGCTCACACAATCAGATAGTCTAGCAATTGACAGCTTCAGGCTTGGCTGGTTATCAGCTCTGGGCTCACAGAGTCTCTGGTACACCACCTGCTGAAGATCCTTTTGCTGAACTTGGTCTGGTTGTTCCAGAAAGAACTCTGAGTGGCTGTCTTGGGACAGTGTCCCCCAGTGTCTGTGTTCCAGTGGAAGTGATACTGTTACAAGACACCCACCCTGACTTGTGCCCTTACTAGGGCTGGAGGTGGGGCACTTGTGTACAGTCCCAGCATGACCACAAGGAATGGGAGAGGAAAAGCCCCCCCAGCAAAAAGCAGAGTACATTAGCCAGGCACACTAGCACATACCTGTAGTCCCAGCTACTCTGGAGGCCGAGGCAAGTAGATCACTTGAACCCAGGAGTGGGAGGCTACAGTGTACATGACTGCAACTGCACCTGTGAATGGCCACTGCACCGTAGCCTAGGCAATATAGCAAGCAAGAAAGAAAGAAATAAAGAAGAAAGGAAGGTGAAAGAAGAAAGAAAAAGAAATAAAGAGAAAGGAAGGAAGGAAAGAGAGAGAAACGAGAGAGAAAGGAAGGATGAAAAAGAAAAAAGAAAGAAAGAGAAAGAAAGAAAGAAAAGAAAGAAAGGCAGCGGGGCACTGTGAAAGGGGAATGAGGAAACAACCTGGTACAGGCAAAAGTGGCAGGTGCCCGCCAGTCACAGAGACCCTTCTCATGATCAAAGTCCACCTCCCTGGAAAGTGAGACCAGACCAAGTGAGGCCCATATGAGCCAAAGAATCTTCTGTTTTATTGAGCTGGGCTATAGTGAAAAAAAAAAAAAAATTGGAGGACCATTGATGTGGAAATACTTCTCAGGCCAGGCGCAGTGGCTCACACCTGTAATCCCAGCACTTTGGAAGGCCAAGGTGGGCAGATTACTTGAGGTCAGGAGTTCGAGACCAGTCAACACAGTGAAACACCGTCTCTACTAAAAACGCAAAAATTAGCCGGGTGCGGTGGCTCACGCCTGTAATCCCAGCACTTTGGGAGGCCGAGGCGGGTGGATCACGAGGTCAAGAGATCGAGACCATCCTGGTCAACATGGTGAAACCCCGTCTCTACTAAAAATACAAAAAATTAGCTGGGCATGGTGGCACGTGCCTGTAATCCCAGCTACTCAGGAGGCCGAGGCAGGAGAATTGCCTGAACCCAGGATGCGGAGGTTGCGGTGAGCCGAGATTGTGCCATTGCACTCCAGCCTGGGTAACAAGAGCAAAACTCTGTCTCAAAAAAAAAAAAAAATACAAAAATTAGCCAGGCATGGTGGTGCAAGCCTATTGTCCAAGCTACTTGGGAGGCTGAGGCAGGAGAATCACTTGAACCCGAGAGCTGGAGGTTGCAGTGAGCCAAGATCGTGCCACTGCACTCCAGCCTGGGGAGAGACTCCATCTCAAAAAAAAATAAAATAAAATAAAGCATAAGCTTGTTCCACAGATGCTCAACATGGGAGTCAGACCCTTATGAAGTCATATCCATACCTAAACATTTCTTGATCCGATTTTTGTCTTTAGCCTATATGGTCTCTTGAGGAACGGGTTTCCAGTCCATCCTAGTGAAACTGTGGCACTTTGGGTTTATATTATTGGGCCACCAATTATTGCTTCCAACTTTTCAACCTACTGAACACCAGGGTGCTGATGGGCACAGGGGCACATACTCTCCGTGCTCCCTGAAGTTAAGACAATCCGAGGACCAGAGTCTGTATGCCAGGCAGTGTGATAAAGGCCGTGCCTGGCAGGGTGCTTTAACCCTGGCTAACTGAATTCCAAAATGCAAAGGGGACTAGAAGGTTGGGAAGAGTGTAGGCAATTGACAAAATCAAAGGAAACGCTAACAACCAGACCTGGGCAAGAGCTGGAACTGTCAGCAGCCAGAGTGGGAAATGCCAGGGTATTTCGTTTGGGCACCACTGCCACAATGAAGCAGCATCGCTCTGCTTCAGATACTTCCAGGCAGAGAGTCCAGTAGGATGCTGGTCCTGCAGCTCACACTCGCCTCTTGGCCAGAAGAAGCTTGGGGGGCCTGATTGGCAGTCCCCTCCCTACCACATACAAGGGTGGGGGCCCGGGGGGATCTCAGCAAAATCAACTGCAGAGACCAGAAAAGGGGGAGTGGATCCTCAGATCAGGCAAAGCCAGAGACGTCCGTCAAGAGCTATGATGGCAGCGTGCCCCAGAAACAACATGAGAAGAAGTGCTCCAGCCTGCGTGGTGTAAGTCAGAGAAGCCCCCAGGAAGAAACTGTGTGGTAGGGATGCAGTCAAGCTCCCAGGGATCCCAGAATGGAACAACCAGCATCAGGAAGAAGGCAGCAATGGCAGCAGCGGCTGGAACCTGCCAGTCTGCCTGTCTCTTGTGGCTTCTCTGCTCTGCACTTGTTTTTTTGTTTGAGTTTCACTCTTGTTGTCCAGGCTGAAGTGCAATGGTGCGATCTCGGCTCACTGCAACCTGCACCTTCCAGGTTCAAGCAATTCTCTTGCCTTAGCCTCCCCAGTAGCTGGGACTACAGGCATGTGGCACCACGACAGGCTAATTTTGTATTTTTAGTAGAGACAGGATTTCTCCAGGTTGGTCAGGCTGGTCTCAAACTCCTGACATCAGGTGATCTGCCTGCCTTGGCCTCCCAAAGTGCCAGGATTATAGGCATAAGCCACTGTGCCTGGCCTGGCTTTTTTACACTTTGGTTTGGGGTCAGGTGGGAAGGCTCTACTTTGAACTCAGCTCTCACAAGCAAGTCTACAAGGTGGTTTTTTTTTTTTTTTTTAATACTTCCTGTGCTTGGCAGCCAGAGTTCAAAGCTCTGGTGGGAAATGGGAAATGCTAGCCTTTAATCGTAGATGACCTCTCCAACACCAAGGGACACAGAGTCCAGTAAACAAACCACGGCTTCTGCTATCTGCAGTTGCCTTCTAAAATCCAGTGCCTGCCCTCTCCCATCTTATAGACAGATTTGAGTTGAAGCAGCACATCTTGGGGAAGGTGGCTGGGTACTGGGAAAAGGAGTTGCCCACAGGCTGTCTGGCAGTCGAGGTATCCCTCTTTGTCATCAAGCTGTGTCTTATGAAGCTGTCTCTTTGGCATATATATCCTACCCTGGGGGCTGGCTCAAAATGCAGCGTTTTACCTAGAGAATTTCAGTTGTATTTTATTTCAGGAACATAAGATTTTATCTGAGATGCTTTAACACGGCTCATAATATTAGACGCCCTCCCTCCCTCTGCATAAACTGCCAATTCTTTCCATTGTTAACACTGTTCATGGCACGCAGCCGCTCCTCAAGACTGTGCTGGAATTACAGGCACCTTTGTTTGTGGAATACCTTGGGAAGCTTGGCACCATTGATTTGCATCAGTGCCTCCGGAATAGCCTTTGCCTTCTCCTTAAAGATACTATCTAAACTGTGAAATTCATTAAATAGCCCCAGAAATGGATCAGGTTATTTAACACAACATCCCTAATGGCGCAATATCTCAGCTGTCTGCACTGATAGTGAACATTGTCTCGGATAGTGTTATCAGCCCAGGACACCCGCTATGAATATTGATCCTGAGCTTGTTACAGGCATCACTTGCCATCAGGACAGGTCAGGGTTGGAGCCCACCTAGCATCAAAGCAATTTAAAGACAGCACTCAGGCAGAATTTTAATGCCCAGGCCGAAAAAAACAAATCAGCTCCATGCACAGCGGGAAGGTGGCTTGCTGGATCTGGATATATTACATAGGAATACCGTGGGTATAAATACACATGTGAGGTTGGTAGTGAGCCAAACACGTGGCCAAGTGTTACTGAAAGGGATGCTCATTGCCTCCTGGTCTTTTACAAAACAGGTGGCCAGAAAAAAATTACCTAGGACTTCCTCCTCCACTGTCCCCCACATTGAAGAATGTATCCTGTTCTTTGGGTAGCAGGTTTCTCTTTAAGCTGGATGAGTAAGAGAGGGCATTTCTATCCCCCAGTGTTGATGGGAGACCCAGTGGAGTTTCTTGTGTGTCATCTATTGCCTGCAGCCAAGTACTAAGCATGAGCATTCACATTACCTCATGCCGCACTGAACACACAGAGCAGAAATACCTGGCCAGGCATGATGGCTAACGCCCAGCACTTTGTAATCCCAGCACTTTGGGAAGCCGAGGTGGGTGGATCATGAGGTCAGTAGTTCGAGAACAGTCTGGCCAACATGGTGAAACCCTGTCTCTACTAAAAATACAAATATTAGCTGGGTGCAGTGGTGCATGCCTGTAGTCCCAGCTACTCAGGAAGCTGAGGCAGTACAATCACTTGAACCCAGGAGGCAGAGGTTGCAGTGAGCTGAGATTACGACACTCCACTCCACCTGAGTGACAGAGGGAAACTCCATATAATAAAAAAAAATTAGGCTAGGCACGGTGGCTCACACATGTAGTCCCAGCAGTTTGGGAGGCTGAGGCGGGTGGATCACATAAGGTCAGGAGTTCGAGACCAGCCTGACCAACATGGTGAAACTCCAGCTCTACTAAAAATAAAAAAGTTAGCCAGGGTGGTGGCATGTGCCTATAATCCCAGCGACTCTGGATGCTGAGGCAGGAGAACCACCTAAATCCAGGAGGCGGAGGTTGCAGTGAGCCAAGATCGTGCCACTGCACTCCATCCTGGGTGACAGAGTGGGACTCTGTCTAATGCAAAACAAAACATCAGCCCAGCATGGTGGCACATGCCTGTAATCCCAGCTGGGAGGCTGAGGCACAAGAATCGCTTAAACCCAGAAGGTGAAGGCTGCAGTGATGATCGTGCCACTGAGCTCCAGCCTGGGCAACAGAACAAGACTCTGTCTTACACACACACACACACACACACACACACACACACACACACACAAAACCTGAAAAATAAGAGGCAAGCAAAATAGAAAACCACTAAAAGAAGGAGTTTGTAAGATTCGCAGGTTTAAGGAATGTGGCCTCCACACGTTCTTGGCTTTCTCTCCAATTTGTTGCTTCTTCCTTTTTCGGCTCCTTCCCTATATTTAACATCTGTGAACCTGAAGGGAAAGATGATTCATATCATTTAGACAAAAATTTTTGAGGTAATCTATGGAGTGCAATGGAAATGATTCAGGTTTGAGTTACTCTTGGCTGTCTGGGCCTCCCTTGTCCCTCTGGTTTGGGGTTTAGGGTGCTCCCTGGAATGCCCACCATCCTGTGAAAATGGAGTCTTAAGGTTTCTTACAGGAGAATGAATAAGAGGGACAGTGGGAAGCCACATACTCTCATCTGGGGCTAACTTAAGGAAATCTATTCCTAGCTACCCTGAAGAACCTAAGCATTTAAAAATGTAAACATGGGCGGGCACGATGGCTCACACCTGTAATCTCAGCACTCGGCGAGCCCGAGGTGGGCGGATCACTTGAGATCATGAGTTTGAGACCAGCCTGGCCAACATGATAAAAACCTGTCTCTACTAATAATATAAAAATTAGCTGGGCAAAGTGCCATGTACCTGTAATCACAGCTACTCAGGAGGCTGAGGCAGGAGAATTGCTTGAACCTAGGAGGCAGAGGTTGCAGTGAGCTGAGATCGCGCCACTGCACTCCAGCCTGTATGACAGAGGGAGACTCTGTCTCAACAAAAAAAAAAAAAAAAAAAAGAAAGAAAGAAAGACAGACAGACAGAAAGAAAGAAAGAAAAAGTAAACATGGTGGGAAAAGGTAGAAGGGGCGGCTGGGATCAAAAGGGAAAAGGGGGAGAAACAGAAAGGAAGATGGAAAAAAAAACCAAGAACTGGGTAGGAAAGCATTGTCAAAACAGAAAACAAAGTACCCTCTCGGTATGCAGGAAAGCTCTGGGATTTGCAGTCCAGGATCCCGGGCACCAGTTTCAGTTTCAGGGCCATCTTTTCTTTGGGGTTTTCACATGGTGTGCATTCACTTTGGTGGGAGGTAGGAGGTGGGCTTGGGAAGGGCACTTCCTTTCCTGAGCTTTAAAAGCACAATCCATCTTCACTTTAGGACTGAAGCTAGTTTGAATTTCGGCAGGGCTTTAAAGTCCGCAGGGAATACAGTGACCACCTCTGGGAGGGGCAGCAAGGTTTGAATGAGAAAAGCTACAAGGAGCTGGCCTCTAAGAATGCCTCTTCAATAACAGATGGGATTAGCAGCCCCCAGCACTTTAATGAGACGGTTTCCCCTCCTCTTCCTACTGCTTACCTGCTCAGACAATATTAATTGCCACATCATTGTTTGGAAACCCCATGGGGCAGAGAAGAAAGGAACCGCAGAGTCAGAGGTGGTTCTGGGCCAAACACTAGGAGAAGCCTCAGAATTTGCCTGAAACAAAATGCTTAGCGCTCACAGACTGCTGTGTGCTCTCGGAGAGACAAAAGAAGAAATTTAGGAAGGGTGTGGCCAGTGGAAGCTTCTCCAGCCACTGGTGATCACCTTCCCAGGGGTAGGGCAGATGAGGGCCATTTCAACTGTTTCTCTTCTCTGACTTTAAATTCAAACCAGACAGGCATTTTTGAATCTTCTGTTTCTGGGGCTGGGGAGGAATGGGGGTCAGAGATGCAACCTAATTCTCAGATCCAATTTCTGTTGCACATGATCGAATTTGTGTCTCTGAAGAAGGCCTGAAGTTTGTGCATTGAGGGCTGTGCTCCCGGTCATAGCAAACCAGGGCAGACACCCTCAGCCATCTCCCTTGGCTCTGTACCTGAAGCCACCAAGGTTTCCAAAGCTGCAGGCGTCCTAGTGGGGGCTCCTCACCTCTACAGACCGCTTGCTGGCCTCTGGCCTGGCTTGGCTTTGGGGTGGAAGCAAAAGACTGACAGTCCGGGATTTTCTCCCTCCGTTTTCTAGAGAGCAGGGTGTACCGAAAAAGCCCTGGTCCAGAAGACCCAGGTCCAAACCCAGACTCTGTCACCAACTCACAGTGACCCCGGGCAAATCTCTTCTTACCTTTGAACCTCGATTTCCTCGTCTTTAAAACGGGGACACTGGTCTGTGCCAGGTGACGCCCATCTCACAGGGATGCTCAGGGAATGAGATCGTGCAAGCTTCAGGGTTTTGTGAACCCTAAACTGAGAGAACGTGAGGGCTTTTAAATCCGTGATAACCGGGTCTGAAGCTATTACTGCCATTCACTGGCAGGGCAGGAGATGCGCTGAGCATTTCCTGGATTCATCAAAGTAATCAGTCCTGGCCTCAATTGCATCCCCAAGTCAATGGGGTGCGCTGGAAAAAGGGCACAAACTCCAGTAACAGAGGTGTGTGTGTCGGGGGGAGGGATCCCCAGGATGGAAGCCTCCCTGGCACCCTCCGAGAGTCCCAGAGGGTTGGGCGGAGGTGCGCAGAGCCGACTGCGCTGTCCCCGCGGGCGCGCGCACCGGGCGCGCGGAGGCTTCCTAGAGCCCAGGCGAGCTGCCTCCGCACCGCGCCGGGTAGTCCTGAGGCTGGCCCCGGCTGCGCCGGTGCCAATCGGAGAGCAGCGCCCCGCTGCTCCCTCCTCGCCCCGCCTTCCCACCCTCCTCTCCAGCTTCACTTGGCCGCGCGAACCCGGCTCCCGGCTGGAGACCTGCGGCCGAGCCACAGCCGAAGGCAAGCGCCATCCCAGACCCCGCGCCGCCGACCGCCGGCCCGCAGGCGACGGGCATGCTGGCATGGCAGGACGGCGGGGCCAAGGCGGCTCCCTCCCACCACAAGATCTCCTTCTCGGTCCTGGACATCCTGGACCCGCAGAAATTCACCCGCACCGCGCTCCCGCCTGTGCACCCGGCTCCCCGGGAAGCCAGGAAAAGTTTGGCGGAGGTCGAAGCGGGGAAGGATGCCAGCTCTGAGGACCCTGACGGACAGTTGGAGACCCCTGGTAAGGTGCAAGGCGGCCCCCGCCCCAACACTGCGGAGTGTTTGGGGAACAGCCGGGCCTGGTGAGTGGCCCTTAACTGCGTCTCCCTCAAAGAGACAAGGCGCACGGGACCGGGTGCGAAGTGTAGCCTCCGCCTCGGAATTGGAGAGATGCAGAGAGGAGGCTCCCCGAATTCCGGGGCAGGGATTTGCCGCATCCCTGCTCACCCGCCAAGCTTACCCGCACCACAGCTCTGACGCTCGCGGCGGAAACTTCACTGACCCGGCGCCTACCTTGCCAGGCTTACTCATTTATCGGGCATTTAATTCGCTTGCCACGTGCTAGGACCTGGGCTAAGGGTTGGGATAAAGGTGATGAAAATTTCGGAACCTGAGAGATGGACAGCATCATTCACATCACCCCCATTTTATGGATGGGGGAGCTGAGGCTAAGGCTTGCGCCAGGGGTCCTGGTGAGTAGCGAGGTCAGGCGCCTACTTCAAACCACCCGGAGACGCCTGCGAGGCTGGGCTGCCCCACGCGCTCAGGCTCCCCAGACCCAACTGTTGACCCGGGCTGGGGGCGGGGCTCTGATGGGGTGTTGGGAAGCTTTTGGTACTTTTTCCTCAAAACCCTTTGACTTACTCCCTACGCTGGCGGACACCTGATGGAGGGGTCAGGAAAGTTTGTGGCTGGAAGGAAGGACGAAAGACAGCAGGAGTCCTGCTGGGTGGGGCTTGGGATAAGACCGGGAAAGGCGGCTCCCTGGAGGGGCAGAGGCTCAGGTCTCCCGGGAGGCTGGATGCCGCGCAGCCCCCAGTTCCCCTCCCCAAGTGTGGCGATGATTTCCTGGGGCCCCGGGCGCCTCTGGCGGCGGCACTTAGGCCCCGGCCGGCCGCCTGGTAATTGTTCGGATCTTCTCTCCGAGGGGCCGCGCTCCCTTCCCCCACCCTCGTGATCGATATTCTATTACTGGAGCCTGCATATCTCCTGCCCGCAGCTTGCAGGTACCGACTTCAAACCCCTTTCCCTGTCTGATCCTAATATTGTTCGATTAAAACTTACCTTTAATAGATGACATCTATCGATCCGGCCCCGCACAAATCTGAAACTCTATTAACACGGCGGGAGAGAGAAGATGGGAAAGGGGGAATTTCACTTTAAAGCGGGGGCGGGGGAGGGCAGAGAGCTTAATAACTTCTTTTTTAATTGCTAGGAGCCCTAGACCAAAATAGGCTTCTAGGGTCTGGGGAGGCACAGCCCTAAAGGCGTTTGATATCTAGATGTCTTAATACAATGATCCTAACCCCCAATATGGTTACTCAATAAGGTCACTATTATTTTTAATGCGGGGTGTCAATTCATTCATTCAGCAAACATTCTTGGACCCGTACTTGATGGCAGATTTGTAAAGGGCAAGAGGACATGATTCCCCTAAAACCGCTGGCGAGGATGTGCAGTCGGGCCTGAGGGAAGCGAGACGTGGGAACAGCAACGGCACCGGGAGTTGGCTTGAGGGGACAGCCGCTTGCTCTGGGGAGGACGGGGAGGAGGTTTGAGGACCCCAAGAGGCTTCTGTTCACCGCCCCCTTCTCCCCTAGATGCTGCTGGCCGAGGCGCCGGCCGGGCGTCCCCCCTGGAGGGTTCCGAGGCGGAAGAGGAGGAGGATGCGGAGGATCCGGGGAGGCCGCGGCGGCGCGAGCGGGCTGCGCGCCTGCTGCCGGGCCTGGCGCGCTCACCTGACGCCCCGGCGGCGGCGTTGGCGTCTGGGGAGCCCTGCGAGGAAGGCGGGGGCCGCCCTGCCGGGTCTCCGGGTTCCCCCGGCTCCCCGCGGCCCAGGCGCCGGCGCGTGGAGTCCAACTGCGCCAAGCCGCGGCGCGCGCGCACAGCCTTCACCTACGAGCAGCTGGTGGCCTTAGAGAACAAGTTCCGGGCCACGCGCTACCTGTCCGTATGCGAGCGCCTGAACCTCGCGCTGTCGCTCAGCCTCACCGAGACGCAGGTCAAAATCTGGTTCCAGAATCGCAGGACCAAGTGGAAGAAGCAGAACCCGGGCGCCGACGGCGCGGCGCAGATGGGGGGTAGTGCGCCCCAGCCAGGGGCTGCAGCGGGGAGCGGCGGCGGCGGCGCAGGGGGCAGTCCCGGCCCTCCCGGCACTGGGACTCTGCCCTTCCAGACTTTTCCCTCCTACTCCACGGCCAACGTCCTCTTCCCGGCCGCCGCCTCCTTCCCGCTGACGGCCGCCACCCCCGGGAGCCCTTTCGCGCCGTTCCTCGGGCCTTCCTACCTGACCCCCTTCTACGCCCCGCACCTATGAATCCGGAGCCTCCGGCCCATCATTGGCATCGTCGTGTGCCCTCGGCTCCTCCACCTAGGTGCTAGTGCGCGGGTGTCAGCGCGCTCCTTCCCTGTCAGCAGCCGGAGACGCCGCACCCCTGCCCGCCGCGTGCACCCGCGATGCTGGCGGGCAACCAAGGGGTCAGGGATCCGCCCCCGAAGACTCGGGGGACCGAGACTGACCTCAAACCTTGCCGTTTCTGGACCTTGCTGTTCACTTTGGGTCAGGTTTAATTCAGTTCAGGGGCTATGTTTTGAGGGTCTGGATGGAGGTTCAGTTCAGGGCTAACTAACAAAGATTACGGGAGGGAAACACCGGGAGCAGCGACGCCTTGGCCGCCAGCTGCTGGCAGCTAGGATGGAAGCTTCAATGGTGCTGCCTCACCCGAGGGTGAGGAGCAGTCTCTGTTCACAGCTGGTGGCTTCCCTTCCTCATGTGTGATAGTTCAGCCCATACCCAGAGACTTCTTCCAAATCCTGAACAAGGCTGGGGAGAGCTTGGTCCTGGAGCACACATGAGCCGCTCTGAAACAGACTATTTTTAAAATGCATACAACTTGGCCGGGCATGGTGGCTCACGCCTGTAATCCCAGCGCTTTGGGAGGCCGAGGCAGGTGGATTGCTTGAGGTCAGGAGTTCAAAAACCAGCCTGGCCAACATGGTGAAACCCCGTCTCTTTAAAAAAACAAAAACAAAAACAAAAAACAAACAAACAAAAAAACCCATACAACTCCATATCTCTAGATCTTTACTTAAGATTCGGTCTGGAGGAGCGCAATACTTGTTCCAAATAACCTCCCCAGGTTGTTCCTGAGAGAGGGGGTACCTTGGTTTTCTGAGTAGGCCAGAAGTTTCTGGTAGGAAAGGTGACTCCACTTTGTAGCTAGACTAACCTGCTGAAATAGACAGGTCTGTTGCACTGCAAGCTTTGAGAACAGCTTGGACCAAACCACACAGTGGCCCCAAAGGCATAGAAATGATACTGAAAGCAGCGATGGCTCAACTAATATCACGAGGTCTATGCATGAGGCTGCCTACTTTGATTTGCAGAAGTTGATACTTTAAAACTTCAGTCCTGGCTCATCTGCCTGTCATAGGGTTTCCAGGGCTTCCAATACTGAGCCAGGGAGAGCTAGCTCCACCAGCAGCACGCACTGCTACTACATGTGGACAGTTGGACTGTTTTTTAAAAGCACAACTCAACATTTTTAGATCTTCATCTAGGATTCTGACTTGAAAACAATTCTTGTTAACAAACAGACTCTCCATGGTGAACAAGGAGGTGAACAAGCTGAGACTGTAAGGGCCAGTGAAAGCAATACTTGGCTGTGAAACGCTGTCCTGTTCATAATGGATTCACCTCCAGGAACTTAATACGTGGACATGCATTTTAACTGCTGCTTTTATGACATCCCTTAAAAAATTAGTTCTGTGAAATTCCCTTGCCAGTTTTGCTTGGAATATGCTTCCTTTAGTTTTCTACATAATATAATCTTGGAGCCCACATCGCGGAAACCCAGACATCCGCAGTTTGTCATGTGTGTTTCATTCTCACTTTTGATTACTTGAGGCCAGCTGAGATCTATGTGGATACCAAATTTCTTGCTACTTCTTGGTAGCCTGTGCTATTAGCAATTAAGTTTAATGATCAATGGCTTCAAAGTAAAGCACACTGTTTGGTGTTATGACCCATTCCGTTACTATAATCTTGAAATATCTAGTTCTTTTATCAGGAATGATAGAAAATATTCCCATTTTCTCCTAAATTAAATGAAGACCTCATGTTCATGTGACTCTCATAGTATTTGATAGTATATATTATTTAATTACTTAATATCCACTAATTAGGCTCTTTTCCTTCTAAAGATGAATGTCCTCCAAATGACACATTGTAACTTTCGAAAAGACAGTTGGTGCCAGATGAGATTAAAAATGCAGTTACTATACTAGATATTACTCACCTTATGCTTTGGTAAACACTCCTTTAATAACTATTTGTTGGTTTCTCAAAAGCAAAATTCCATATTAAACAGGCAATTCAAATGTGACAATTCCTCTGTAATAAAGAAGCTGAATTTCTGTAATAAGTGGGAAGCATTCATTCCAGTCTTCTCAGGTACCAGAATCATAGACTTCAGTAGAAGAGAGGGAAATGGGAGGGAGATGGGAGGCTGATCTGTTCCTGGCCTAGCAGGGTGCCGTAATTCCTGACCCTTCCAGATCGTTGCAGAGTAATGCTTGAAGCATGTGATTTTGGATGTCTGCTGCTTTAAAAGGTCCAGTTGCTTTCCAACCAAATCCTAAGACTCAATCTACCCATGTGTTTGTCTAATAAATTCTTTTTGTAATAAATTCATTTTTATTTGTTTGATTATCCTTGTTCTCTATTAACAAAGCTTTAAAATAATTTTATAATTATCAGAGGATGTATACGTGTATCTCTCCCTCCTCCTCACTAGCTATGGAATATGCTTCCTTTAGTTTTGCATAAACTCCCAAATAGGGAATATTTCTACACTAACACTCCTTTCTTCAGCCATTTCAGACTCATAGATATACCCAAAGCAGCTGCATTTGCAGGCGGTATACACAGACATATTTCGAGCCATTTTCTTAGCAAAACAAAGCATCTTCACAGTATTTGAGTTACATCAACACCAACTTACCAGATTTTTAGGACATTAACTTCTTAGCCTTAACCTTACGAGTTCTTAATACCCCAAAACAGCCTGGTAGGTAACTTTTCAGACTTGGGGCATCTGCTGGTCACAGATTTCTGATGTTAAATGTTACCGTTTTTGAAACCACATAGCCGAGGAGCTGTATTTATAGGCGTGACTGGAGAGCATTTCTTACCTTGAGAGAAGCCCAATCCAGTTTACGGGCAGAAACTAATTCAGTGTGCTTATCTTTATAGAAATAACTTTTTTTTTTTCCCTTTGACACCGGGTCTTGCTCTATTGCCCAGGCTGGAGTACAGTGGCACAATCATGGCTCACTGTAGCCTCAGCCTCCCAGGCTCAAGTGATCCTCCCAGCTCAGCCTCCTGAGTAGCAGGGACCCCAGGCACATGTTACCATGCTTGGCTTTTTTATTTTTTGTAGAAACAGGGGCTAGTTACCCAGGCTGGTCTGGTGTGAACCTCCCAGGCTCAAGCAATTCTCCCACTTCAGCCCACACACTACAGGGACCCACCACCACACCTGGCTAATTTTTTGACTGGACGCGGTGGCTCACGCCTGTAATCCCAGCGTTTTGGGAAGATGAGACGAGCAGATCACAAGGTCAGGAAATCGAGACCATCCTGACTATATGGTGAAAACCCATCTCTACTAATAAAAAAAAAAAGTAGCCAGACGTGGTGACGTGTGCCTGTAGCCCCAGCTACTCAGGAGGCTGTGGCAGGAGAATCGAACCTAGGAGGCAGAGGTTGGAGTGAGCCGAGATCAAGCTACTGTACTCCAGCCTGGGCAAGAGAGTGAGACTCTGTCTCAGGGGGAAAAAAAAAAAAAGAATTAATACTTAAATAAAAAAACAAAGAACATTTTTGTTTTTACATCTGTTTATTTATTTTTGAGACTGTGTCTCCCAGGGTGATTGTAGAAGCCCTATCATGGCTCACCGCAGCCTCAGTCTCCTGGGCTTAAATGATCCTTCCATCTCAGCCTGCTAAGTAGCTGGGTCTACAGGCATGCGCTAATACTCTGGCTATTTATTAATATTATTTGTAGAGACAAGGTCTCACTATGTTGCCCAGGCTGGTCCTTATCTCCTGGGCTCAAGAAATTCCCCCACTTCGGTCTTCCAAAGTGTTGGGATTACAGGCACGCATCACTGTGCATGGCCCTGCCCTTGATTTGTAATGGATTAACTTTATTTTGGATATTTCATAGGAAAGGAATTATAGAATACATGTCCTTTCATATCTGGCTTCTTTTACTGAGCATAATGTTTTCAAGGTTCGTTCATGTCATAGCACCTATCAGGGTGTCATTCCTTTTTATGACTAATACTTCATTGTACCGACAGAGCACATTTTGTTTATTCATTCATTGGGTGGTGGACATTTGTATTGTTTCCATGTTTTAGTTGTTGAGAATACTGTTGCTATGACTATTTCTGTAAAGTTTTTATTTGAACACCTATGTTCAATTATTTGGGGCATATACCTAGGACTGGAAATGTCGGATCACATGATAATTCTATGTTTAGCTTGTTGAGGAACAGCCAAATCATTTTCCACAGTGGTTGTACCATTTTACCTTTCCACCAGCAATGTGTGAGGGCTGCAGTTTTCTTCGTGTATTGGTGAATACTTGTGATTTTCTTTTTCTTTTTCTTTTTTTAAAAATTAAAACCAGGCTAGGCGTGGTGGCTCATGCCTGTAATCCTAGCACTTCAGGAGGCCAAGGTGGGTGGATCATGAGGTCAGGAGTTCGAGACCAGCCTAACATGGTGAAAACTCAACTCAACTAAAAATACAAAAAAAAAA
>NW_016107550.1:787472-790870 GCF_001604975.1 Cebus imitator
ACTCTGTGCCCAGGCTGGAGTGCAGTGGCGCAATCTCAGCTCACTGCAACCTCCGCCTCCCGGGTTCAAGCAATTCTCTGCCTCAGCCTCTTGAGTAGCTGTGATTACAGGCACCTGCCACCAGGCCCGACTAATGTTTGTATTTTTAGTAGAGAACAGGGTTTCACCATCTTGGCCAGGCTGGTCTTGAACTCCTGACCTCATGATCCACCCGCCTCGGCCTTCCAAAGTGCTGGGATTACAGGCGTGAGTCACCACATCCAGCCTTGCTAGACATTTATACCTCCCAGAGTGTGGCAAAATATTACTCACAAAGAAGTCAATGGTATTACTTACCAAAGCAATTTTAAAGTACCAGAGTTACTTTTTTCCTCAGATGAACCATAACTGGTGCTTTTCACTTATTAAGCCATTAGCTTCCATCATGGTTTTCTAAAATAAGTTGAATTATAACCACCTTCACTGTGTTTCGGCGATCTGTATATCACTGTCTTCCAGGTAGTGAGATTCCATGTGCTTATGGAGTACAAGCCTATGTAACAGGATCCATGCTGATTTCAATTTTTTTTTTTTTAGATGAAATCTTACTGTGTAGCCCAGGCTAGAGTGCAGTGGCACTCCAGCCTCCTGGGTTCAAGTGATTCTCCTGCCTCAGCCTCCCAAGTAGCTGGCATTACAGGTACGAATCACCATGCCTGACTAATTTTTACATTTTTAGTACAGATGGAGTTTCACCCTGTTGGGCAGGCTGGTCTCGAACCCTTGATCTCAGGTGATGCACCCACCTCAGCCTCCCAAAGTGCTGGGATTACAGGTGTGAGCCACCATGCCCGGTCTTTTATTTCTTTATCATTATGGTTATTTTGAGACAGGGTCTTTCTCTGCCACCCAGGCTAAAGTGCAATGGGACAATCACAGCTCACTGCAACCTCCACCTCCTGGATTCAAGCGATTCTCTTGCCTCAGCCTCCTGAGTAGCTGGGACTAGAGGTGTACGCCACCTTGTCCAGCTAATTTTTTTTTTTTTTTTGAGACCGAGTCTCTCTCCTTCACACAGGCTGGAGTGCAGTGGTGTGATCTTGGCTCACTGCAATCTCCGTCTCCCAGGTTCAGGCAATTCTCCTGCTTCAGCCTCCTGAGTAGCTAGGACTATGGGCATGCATCACCACACGCAGCTAATTTTTTGTGTCTCTTTAGTAGAGATGGAGTTTCACCATTTTAGCCAGCCTGGTCTCGAACTCGTGACCTCAGGTGATCCTCCCGCCTCAGCCTCCCAAAGTGCTGGGATTACAGGCGTGAGCCACCATGCCTGGCCTAATTTTTGTATTTTTAATACAGATGGGGTTTTGCCATGTTGGCCAGGCTAGTCTCAAACTCATGACCTCAGATGATCCACCCACCTTGGCTTTCCAAAGTGCTGGGATTACAGGCCTGAGCCACCGCGCCCAGCCTCGAATTTCTCTTTCAACTCTAGAAGATGAAAACACTATGTTTGAGTAACTCCCTTGCAGGACAAATATGGGATGTTTTGCCTTATCCCCGTCTTGAGAAGATGAAATATTTAGCAATCACCCTGGCAGAAGCATGCTGGCTTTTGATGCAGGTACTAATTTTCAAGGCTATAAACAGCCACAAAACCCTCTTGGTTTGCTGTGTAGGCACTGTGCTAGGCCTGGGGGTGCAATGGTGAGCAAGAAAGCCTGGTCCCTGCCTTCCATTCCTGCCACATATCTAATCCAGTGGACTTTCAGCTTAAAGCAATTGTTCTAAATTGATGCATAATAACTGTACATATCTACATGGTACATGTGATGTTTTGATACATGCATACAACATGTAATGGTCGAATCAGGGTACCTGGGACATCGAGCGACTCAAACATTTATCGTTTCTTTGTAGTAGAAACATTTCACATCTTCTCTTCTAGCTAGTTTGCACTATACAATAGATTGTTGTGAACTAGAGTCACCCTACTGTGCTATATCAAATACTAGAACTTATTCCTTCTGTCTAACTATATTTATTTGGGGTCGTTTTGTGCGTTTTTTTCTTGTTGTTTTTAAGACAGGGTCTCCTTCTGTTACCCAGAGTGGAATGCAGTGCCGTAGTCATAATCACAGCTCACCGCAGCCTTGACCTCCCAGGCTCGAGCGATCCTCCCATTTCAGCCTCCAGAGTAGCTGGGACTACAGGCACACAGTACCATGCCCAGCTAATTTTGTATTTTTTATAAAGATGGGGTTTCACCACGTTGGTCAGGCTGGTCTTGAACTCCTGACCTCAGGTGATCCGCCCGCCTTGGCCTCCAAAGTGCTTGGATTACAGGTGTGAGCCACGACGCCCGGCAAGATCAGTTTTTTAAACTCCTACATATGAGTAAAAATAGGCACTATTTGTCTTTCCATGTCTGGTTTATTTCATTTAACATAATGACCTCTAATTCCAACCATGTTGGAACAAAGGAGAGAATTTCATTTATTTATTTATTTATTTGAAATGGAGATTTGCTCTTGTTGCCCAGGCTGAAATGCAGTGGCTCACCGAAACCTCTGCCTCCTGGGTTCAAGTGATTCTCTGGCCTCAGCCTCCCGAGTTGCTGGGATCACAGGCTTGAGCCACCATGCCCGGCTAATTTTGTATTTTAGGAGAGACGGGGTTTCTCCATGTTGGTCGGGCTGGTCTTGAACTCCTGACCTCAGGCGATCTGCCTGCCTTGGCCTCCTAAAGTTCTAGGATTACAGGCATGAGCCACCACACCTGGCCCTCATTTCTTTTTATGGCTGAAGAGTATCCTATCATGTGTATACGTACTGCATTTTCCTTATCTATTCATCCATTGATGGGCACTTGAGTCCATATTAGCTTTTCTTTTTCTTTTGAGACAAAGTCTCACTTTGTTGCCCAGGCTGAAGTGCAGTGGCACAATCTCAGCTCACTGTAGCTTTTGCCTTCTGGGTTCAAGCAATTCTCCTGACTCAGTATCCTGAGTAGCTGGGACTGCAGGTGTGCACCACCACACCTAGCTGATGTTTGTATTTTTAGTAGAGACAGGGTTTTACCATGTTGGCCAGGCTGGTCTTGAACTCCTGACCTCCGGTGATTGGCCCACCTCGCCATCCCAAAGTGCTGGGATTACTTACATGAGCCACCATGCCTGGCCCATATCAGCTTTTTTGATCCCATATCATTCAGAATAAGAAAATAGTGACCTGCATCATCCCCAATATAGGAATTTATCTAAACTATGTGTATATGTTTACATACACAGTGCTAATAGATGATCTACATTAGAAAGTAAAATGTACATTTAAAACGATAAGGTTGGCGGGGTGCGGTGGCTCCAGCCTGTAATCCCAGCACTTTGGGAAGTCGAGGTGGGCGGATCACTTGAAGTCAGG
>NW_016107550.1:792035-803649 GCF_001604975.1 Cebus imitator
AAAAAAAAAAAAAAGAAGTAGCTAGAGAAGAGTCACATATGTCGGTGATCCTCAGAACAGCCCCTTTACACCATGGGGTAAGTGAGGCTTGGGGTCTCAGGTTACCCAGGTAACTATGGATAGAGTCAGGATTTGACTGCTGGATTGCCTCAATCCAAAGCCTGCTCTCTGAAGCACTCTATGGTACAAACACTGGGTGCTCTGGGGCCTGGCTAAACATGTTTCTTAGAGCATCAGCCACAGTCAAGACTGACACCAGCATGTGCCTCCGAGGGCCAGGGCTGAAATGTATTTAATTGCTTTGATTTTCTTTGGAATCAAAGGGCTGTGCACTGCCCTTTGCAAGTTAGGAGCATTGCAGAAACAGTTCAAAATTGAATTACCAATGGGGAGAGGCCAGGCATGGTGACTCACACCTGTAATCTCGGCTACTAGGGTAGGTATAGTCTGGGTGTGGTGGCTCACCTCTGTAATCCTAGCACAGAAGGCCAAGGTGGGCAGATCATTTGAGGTCAGGAGTTCGAGACCAGCCTGTCCAACATGGTGAAAACCCTAAAAATACAAAAATCAGCTGGACGCAGTGGTGTGTTCCTGAAATTCCAGCTACTCGGGAGGCTAATTTTTGTATTTTTAGTAAAGACCGGGTTTCACCATGTTGGCAAGGCTAGTTTTGAACTCCTGATCTCAAATGATCCACTTGCCTTGGCCTCCCAAAGTGCTGGGATTACAGGCGTGGGCCACCGTGCCCGGCTTCCTATTCCACTATTACAGATGTGGCAGCCACAAAAGCAGAGTATATTGATGACCCAAATACCAGGATGAGCATTGCTTTTGGTGAACTCGATTTTCCAAAACAGTGAAACCCTCTGGAAAATTCTGTGCAAAAAACATTAAATGTTTTCGGCAAAGATGAAATGATTTGCAATTCCCATTCTATTAATATATTTATTTCATAGCATTTAGCTTTGAAATTCAAAGAATTAAAAGCTTCATTTATTTAGGTCAATAATCTCAGGAGGCTGGGCGTGGTGGTTCACGCCTGTAATCCAAGCACTTTGGAGGCCAAGGTGGGCGGATCACCTGAGGTCAGGAGTTCAAGACCAGTCTGACCAACATGGTGAAACCCGTCTTTAAAAAAAAAAAATAATAATAATCTCAGCAATAAACCCTGGAAATTTTTCTTTTCTGGTTTGTTTTTATTATAGTCTAACTTCAAAGAGTCAGAATTAAGGTCCTCAAAAGAAAAGTGCTGGGTGCAGTGGCTCACACCTGTAATCCCAGCACTTTGGGAGATTGAGGCAGGTGGATCATTTGATGTCAAGAGTTCAAGACCAGCCTGACCAACATGGTGAAAATCCATCTCTACTAAAAATACAAAAATAATTAGTCAGGTGTGGTGGCCCACACCTGTAATCCCATTTACTCAGGAGGCTGAGGCAGGAGAATCGCTTGAGCATGGGAAGCAGAGGTTGTGGTGAGCTGTGATCACACCATTGCACTCCAATCTGGGTGACACAGTGAGACACTGTCTCAAAAACAACAACAAAAGAAAAGTAATCAAGCTGGGCATGGTGGCTCATGACTGTAATCCTGTAATCCCAGCACTTTGGGAGCCGAGGCGGGTGGATCACAAGGTCAGCAGTTCGAGACCAGGCTGGCCAACATGGTGAAACCGCATCTCTACTTAAAAAAAAAAAAAAAAAAAGAGCCAGGCATGGTGGTTTTCGCTTGTAATCCCAGCTACTCAAGAGGCCAAGGCAGGAGAATTGCTTGAACACAGGAGGAAGAGTAAGATTTTTTTTTCTTTGAGACAGTGTCTCTAAAAATGTCTGTACAGTATATTTTTTTAGAGGCAGTGAGCCAAGATTGCGCCACTGCACTCCAGCATGGGCCTCAGAGCAAGACTCTGTCTCGGGAAAAAAAAAAGAAAAGAAAAGTAATCAAAGTTATCTAAACTTTGGCACTCAGTTTGCCATCATGGAATCAATACAAAAAAATCATTGCAAAACACACTGATCTTCTCGGTACCTAAATAGATAAGGATATAAAGTAAATGTTTAACTAGTACTTGAGGTTAATTTTTTTAAATTAATGAGCAATGTAATATTCTTTAAATAAATACTGCTGTTTATTCCTGAAATTTTTATCAAAAATTTTTATTTCAACCTTTTTTGTTCTTAGTCAAAATTCTTACTTCTGATTAAATGTCTCAAATGTGGAACATGATCTGTAGAACACGTAGTTTCTCTGCTGCCCACATGACCTATTTCGTAACACTGGTGGGGGCCCTTTACTTTGGAATCTTGGATTCTTGGATTTCTGTGTCTTTAAAAGGGTTACATTAGTTTTTTTTTTTTTTTTTTTTTTTTTTTTTTTTAAGAGTCTTGCTCTGTTGGTGCAATGGTGCGATCTTGGCTCATGGCACACTCCCCTCCTGGGTTAAAAAGATTCTCCTGCCTCAGCTTCCTGAGTAGCTGGGATTACAGGCACTCACCATCATGCCCAGCTAATTTTTCTTTTCTTTCTTTCTTTCTTTTATTTATTTTTTTATTTTATTTTTATTTTTGTAGAGACCAGGTTTTGCCATGTTAGCCAGGCTGGTCTTGAACTCCTGACCTCAGGTGATCTGCCCACTTTGGCCTCCCAAATTGCTGGGATTATAGGCATAAACTGCTGAGCTGGGCCTAGATTAGGTTTTAAAGACTGTCTTCAGCTCTAAAATCTATTCTGTATTTGCATCTCTATGTTCATAAGAAAGAAAACATTTAGTGCTGCACAGTTGAGAAAATAAAAAAAAAAAGGAAAAAAAAAGAAAGAAAACATTATTTTTCACTACATATTGAGACTTAGCTTCAGGAGCCTAATGGCTTTTTATACGTTTGCTTTAGGGCTGATTTGAATAGCCCTGACCCCCTGCTTGGTGAGCTGCACGTACCTGGTCCTCCTCCATCTCTCTTCTGGCATTTTCTGTTCCCCTCTGCTCCATACCCAGTCTTTCAGGCACACAGCATCCTCAGCCCCCCAGCTCTCAAGATCCTCGCAGAGGCTCCCCTCCAGATCTCATGCCACATCCCGAGAATTGTCCAACTCCTCTCCAGACAACTGTACATGTGCCAGGCCCAGGTGACATTCCTTCAGCAGGACAGTTAGCAAAGCATAAATGGGCAATAATGCTTTGAAGTATCCTCCTGCTTTCAACTCAAGCTTCTAGGGCTTTAATCTGAATAGATGTTACTATTCTAGGGGTGAGGAGAGGCTTTTGGGATCTCAGAACCACTCCCATAATGCCTACCTGCTCTGCCTCTAATTCCTGACCAGAGGAATAAAGAGAAGCAGTGATAAACGAGTGTAGAATAGTAATTTCTACTAGAGCTACGCAGAGATGGGCACTGGGAGGCTGTGAAAATCCTGCAAAACAAGCTCTGCCTTTAAGAATTTAGATCTGGTTGGGAAGATAAGACACTGTCAACCTTAAATAACTAGATTCAGAAAATGATGTGATGTATAGAGTTGATTCAAGCCCAAAGCTTGGAGGATGGCCACCTGGGAGCATCCATTCCAGTTGCCCTGACCATACACTCTGATTGACATCAGTTATAAGTGGGTATTTTGTTTTTGTTTTTGTTTTTTGAGACAGAATCTTGCTCTGTCACCCAGGCTGGAGTGCAGTGGCGTGATCTCTGATCGCTGCAACCTCCACTTCCTAGGTTCAAGAGATTCTCCTGCCTCAGCCTCTTGAGTACCTGGGATTACAGGCGTATGCCACACCCCCAGCTAATTTTTGTATTTTCAGTAGAGATGGGGGTTTCACTGTGTTGGCCAGGCTGGTCTTGAACACCTAACATCAAATGATCCTCCCGCCTCTGACTCCCAAAGTATTGGGATTATAGGCTCGAGCCACCACCCTGGCCCCTGAGTGGGTTTTTTTTTTGTTTGTTTGTTTTTGAGACGGAGTTTCACTCTTGTTACCCAGGCTAGAGTGCAATGGCACGATCTCGGCTCACCGCAACCTCCATCTCCTGGGTTCAGGCAATTCTCCTGCCTCAACCTCCTGAGTAGCTGGGATTACAGGCACATGCCACCATGCCCAGATAATGTTTTGTATTTTTAGTAGAGACGGGGTTTCACCATGTTGACCAGGATGGTCTCGATTTCTTGACCTCGTGATCCACCCGCCTCGGCCTCCCAAAGTGCTGGGATTACAGGCTTGAGCCACAGCGCCCGGCTTTGAGTGGGTTTTTAAGGAAAAAAAGAAAAGGCATTCCTAAATTGTTTACCAAGAATTTACATTAAAACAACAAGCTACTCAGATTTCGTGAGAGCCTGAAAAATTAAAAACAAAAACAAGCTACTGATTGTCTCTACCAAAAAGATACAAAAGATACATTTTTTTTGGTAACATAAGTTCCAGGAAATTGAAGATAATAAGCACCTACGCCCTGGGCATGAGCTGTGGGGAGCGGGGGACTGCTGTCCAGTGCTGGTGTTTTTCTGTCCTGGTTTTGCACACCTTGCATACCTGCTATGAGTGAGTTTTCTTTTCTCAACGTTGATATAGCTATAGAGCTAGAGAGATATTGTAGGTTAAAAAAATGACTGTAGGCCAGGCATGGTGGCTCACACCTGTAATCCTAGCACTTTAGGGGGTTGAGACCGGAGGATCACTTGAGCCCAGGAGTTCCAGACTAGTCTGGGCAAGATGTTGAGACCTCGTCTCTGTGTATATTTTTAAATTGGAAAAAAAAAAAAAAAAAAGACTGCAGGCTGGCCCTAAGTGGACAGGAAGTGCTCAGGAGGAGGACGGCAGCCTCAGCCATCAGGGCGGGTCTCACTTGGGGGAAGGGAAGGAGCTGTAGCCAAAGTTCTTAGGTGGAGCTTACCTCAGGGGAGAGAAAAATTAATATTCCCATCAGGCACAGTCTCATATTAGGACACATAGATGAACAGCAAAATTTCTGAGTCACTGTCTATAGTTCCGAGTATAGAATATCAGAACTTTTACCACTGATCCGTCTCCCACCTTCTTCGATGCCTCGCTTAACTTGCTCCTCCCAGATCCCTGCTTTTCTGGACTTAAAGGCAGTTTGTGCTCCACCAGACATAAATACCTGCCCTGACTTGGTGCACTGAGAGCGGGAAGGATGAGTTACACATGCTGCCCAGACTTCTGCTGCGAAGACATCTTTTTAGGGTAAATATAATCTGGGAAACAAAATTCCTCCTGCTGGGTAAAAACCAAACACTTATTTTCTCTGTGTCATTATCAGTTTTCCTCCCTGGCTGTCAGCTTGGAATTTCCTTTTGAATCATTTGAAGCTCAGGTATATGGAGGCTACACTAATAACAAGTCAGGACAAGCTGGACGGTGAAGGACGTAGTGAAAAGCAAGAGACCTGCGTAGTCCACATGTTGTTTTTCTGGTCTCTAAATAATAGAGAGTTGCCTGTATAAGAAAATCAATGATTCTTTCCTTTTAAAAATATATACATATATATATATATGTGTATATATATATATATATATACATATATATATATATATATATATATATATATATATATACATATATATATATAGTTGCAGCTTTTTTAGATGGCCGATGTTGCAAGATTTTTGTTCACACCTGTTAAAGGCATGTTTCTGGAACTTCTCCCTCCTTACCGAAGAGACTCATATGGGTTGGGCACGGTGGCTCATGCCTGTAATCCCAGCACTTTGAGAGGCCAAGGTGGGCAGATTGCTTGAGTCCAGGAGTTCAAGACCAGCCTGGGCAACATGGTGAAATCCTGTCTCTACCAAAAAGATACAAAAATCAGCTGGGTGTAGTGGCATGTGCTTGAAGTCCCAGTTACTCAGGAGGCTGAAGTGGGAGGATCCAGGAGGTGGAGGTTGCAGCGAACCATGACCTTGCCACTGCACTCCAGCCTGAGCACCAGAGTGAGACCCTGTCTCAAAAAAAAAAAAAAAGAAAAAGGGACTCACATGGTCTTGCCTGATGTGAAACCCCTTGCAAGGTCAGGCTGAGGCACTCAAGGGACATTTGTAGAATGAACTGATGAAATGAATGTAGGTCTTGGATGTCTGCTATGAGGGCCACTCTTTTTGTTCTCAGGTTTTATTGTCCCCGTATAGTTAATTACTTGACTTATTAATAGTTAGAGACTCAAAAATCTTTGTAATGTACATTTTACCTTTATATTTCTAGATTGCACCAATAAAATGCATACAAATAAAGCAGCTCTGTTGCTTGGTTGAAAAGAAGCAGGTTTCAAGTTCAGGTCTCCCTGTCAAGGCCACGTTATGCTGAAAAACAACTGCTAGTACAGAAACCATAAAATGTTATCTTGCTCTCTGGACCTATTGCATTTTTCTGATAAGAGAAAAGAGATAAAACCCAGACATTCTTGAAAACTCCTTAGAGCACCTTGTCTGTGAGCCCCAAGCCATTGCAGAGTACTTTGTGTTACCCCTGGATCCTGGGTGCCATATGCCTCTCCTGAACCCACCTGCTCCTCCTTGGCAAGGCATAACTGGGGATTCTTGGGCTCTATTAGAGTTCCAAGAGCTGGGCATGGCCCTACATACCTGCCCAGGTTTATAGAGCAGGGCCATGGAGAAACCATTCCTTTCTAACCCCTTGGGCAGGATAAACTAACTTCCAGGAAATTAATCACATTGTATTGGGTGCTGTGGAGGAACATCAAAAAAATAAAAGGCAACGTTCTGCCCTCAGTGAGTTCCAGAAAGCTCATGGCCACAACGGCCTGAGACGGTCTGAGAGAGTGATCTCGGTCTAGGGGAGATTGAGCCCAGGAGGACGGAATCCCTTTTGGTGTCTTGCTCTGCATATCTGCAGATGTTAGCTCTGCTGTTCACAGCTCTGCACCCATATCACTTGCTTACCCCTACCATTCAGCATGGACTTTACTTTCTGCTTAGCTAAGACTTACCTTAGCCAGTTATGCATATTGAATGTCTTCCAATTGCTCCCCTACCTGTCTCCACCATTTTCTACCCTGCTGTGTGTCCCAGGAGGCTGATCTGTCTTAAAGGGCTCCCTGGCCTCTGGCCTCCCAATGGCTTCAGCCCATGTGGAAGTCTGACAGGAGATGCTTATCATCCAGCCACCAGCCATGCAGTTGCTGATGACTTCGGTGATCAGGTAGCCTTTCCCACACTCCTCTTTTTGGGTTCTGGACTTCTGGAAATCCCCTTGGAGCCCTTTAGGCCTGGGGTAGATAATGGCTGTCTCTGATGCACGAGATTCAGGTTATTTATCCATTCCTTGTGGTTTACTTGCCTACATTGATTGATCGATTGGTTGATTAAGATGGTCTGGCTTTGTTGCCCAGGCTGGAGTGCAGTGGTGCGGTCATAGCTCACTGGAGCCTAAACCTCCTGGGCTCAAGTGATCTCCCACCTCAGCCTTTGGAGTAGATAGGAATACAGGTATGCCATCACACCAGGTTCATTTTTAATTTTTTTGTAGAGACAGGGTCTCACTATGTCGCCCAGGATGGTCTGGAACTCCTGGGATCAAGCAGTCCTCCTGCCTTGGTCTCTCAAAGTGCTGGGATTACAGGCGTGAGCCACCGGCATCCACCACCACGTTTTAGGAAATGTTCAAGTTGGAGTGTGCCCTGTTTCCAGCTGGGACCCTGACTGGTTGCTGTGGTCTGATGGAATGTGGTGCCGGCAGCTGCCAGCGCCTGCCCTCTGAGAGGGGTGGTGAGGGGCACAACAGGACCAGACTGCCCCTATCTGTTGGATGACTCTGGGTAAGTCGCTTCTCCTCTCTGGGTCTCTGTTTCCCAATATTTAACATAAATGTTGTAGGCTAAGTGAAGCCGAAGTCCCTTCCGATTCTAACATGAGATTGTCCTGGAATATCTATTTTGTGTTCTAAACTTAATAACAGGCTGTGGAGGACACCACGGGCAAATCTGTACTCTAAGTGGGTTGCTGTCACTCAGGTATCTGACAGCAGCCGCTAACTGGTGGCGGTTTTCCAGAGGCAGCGACGACGTCTAGAGGTGGGTTCAGAGGCACAACTAAGCCACGCGGCGCAACAGGGCTCAAGGGCATGGGGCTCCCGCAGCTGTGGCTGGGGCAGAGCTGGGGCCCGTCCCTCCCTCCGCGAGCGCAGGGCTGGCGGTCCAGCTCACGTCTCTCAGTCTCCAGCCACACCCGGTCCGCGCAACTGGGGCCCAACAGACTTTTCCTTTTCGGGCCTCAGTCTTCTCGCCAACAAAGGGCGGACAATGACCTTTCTCGTCCCGCCAGAGGAGGCGACCGAGGGGCCTGAGCGCAGGGACAGGCAGGCGGGCCCAGGAGGCGCGAGCGCTGATCGAACCCGCGGGAGGAGCAAAGGTCCGTGATGCTCGGCCGGGCAGGCGGGGCGGAGGACGGGGCCCACGGGATTGGCGCCCTGCCCTCCGCCCCAGCCAATGAGCGGCGAGGGTGTCTTGGGGGCGGGGCGGAATCAGCCTTTAAGCCGCTGTGACCCGCCTGGTCGCCGCCGCGCTTCGTAGACGCCGTGCGCTCCCGGTCTTCCTCAGGTGCCGTCAGGTACTGCGCGGGCGCAGCGGTCCTGGGGCCGTGGCTAGGGCCTGGGCCCGGGTACCCTGACGGCGGCCTGGGAGGCGGGCGGGCGAGGGGTGGCTGCGGCCCGGGTTCCGGGGAGCCGGCTGAGGGGGCGCACTGGGCTCTGGCCGGGGAACGAGCCCCATCTCCGTGGCCCGTTTACTCCGCGGGCCGCTCGGATCCGGGCGACCTGGAGTCGCCGGCTTGCGCGCAGCCTCGGCGGGCAGGGGTGTGGCACCCCCGCGGCCTGCAGGCCGGAGTCTTGGATCCCGCCCAGAGCTGCCGTTGGGCGGGCCATGGGGCGGGAGGCAGGGAGAGGCTGAGGATGTGGCAGCTGCGCCTGCCAGACCGGGCGGAGCCGCCGCCCCCTGCGCTCGCGGCCTGTGCAGGCCAGGACTCTGCCCCACCCGGCTCGGAGCCCCCAAGACCCCGAGGCGCCCCGGGGTTCTGGGAGGAGGTCTTTGGGTACCCTCGGTTCCTGGGGTCTGCGTGGAGGCTGCGTTCTGGGGAGCGGGGAGCTGCGCAGTAAACCGGTGGCCCTGGTCACGCGGCTGGGGCGCTGATGGAGCCTTGGAGGGCTCGGTCCTCCCGGCCGGCTCCTGCGCCTTGCAGCTCGGCCTGCCCGTCGCTCCCCTCCTCCAGCCTATGATTTTTTTCTCCACCCTTTGTCGAAATAAATAAAATTACGGAGGCAGAACCTTTCCTACACTAATGTGCAGGTTAATTATATGGTGTGGGGGGATGGGGAACAACAGGACTTTTCGAAGGAAAACCTCCAGCTGCTAGTTGAGGTTTTTTTTTCTTTCTTTTTTTTTTTTGGGCAAACCCTGCTGATCATCAGTAAATGGGTCTTCGAGGGTGGGACGGGAGGGGTCATTGTTCGCCCTTTGCTGGCGAGAGGACTGGGGCTAGAAGTCACCTGGGCACTCACCCTGTGACCCACCGTCTCCTTCTTTGTCACTCTGCATCTTACCTTCTTGGTGTTCAGTTTTACCTCGTAGATAAATTACAGTGATAAATTAAGGGAGAAAAGAGACTGACTTTGGAATGAAGTGGCTTTACCTTAAGAGATAACTAATGTTCAGTTGTTAAATTCTAAATTTCTCCTTCTGGGATTGAAAGAGTTTCTGTGGCTAAGCTAGTTCTTTCAGTTAAACCCGGAACTGTTCTTTAGATTGTAATCCAAAACTCTTACCTATGTGAAATAACAATAGATTCCTTTCATTAGAATATCGCGGTTATGTCTTTAGGTGAATCTTTTCATAAAAACACGAGTTACCTATGATCCCAGCACTTTGGGAGGCCGAGCGGGTGGATCACGAGGTCAAGAGATCGAGACCATCCTGGTCAACATGGTGAAACTCAGTCTCTACTAAAAATACAAAAATTAGCTGGGCATGGTAGCCCACGCCTGTAGTCCCAGCTACTCTGGAGGATGAGGCAGGAGAATTGCTTGAACCCAGGAGGCGGAGGTTGCGGTGAGCCGAGATTGTGCCATTGCACTCCAGCCTGGGTAACAAGAGCGAAACTCTGTCTCTCTCTCTCTCTCTCTCACACACACACACACACACAAAACAAAAAAAAACAAAACAAAACAACAACAACAACAAAACCAGTTAAATTAAAAAGCTTACTTTTGGTCAGGCACGGAGGCTCACACCTGTAATCCCAGCACTTTGGGTGGCCGAGGTGGGCGGATCACCTGAGGTCAGGAGTTTGAGACCAGCCTGGTCAACACTGTGAAACCCTGTCTTTACTAAAAATACAAAAATTAGCCAGACGTCGTAGTGTGGGCCTGTAATCCCAGCTACTCAGGAGACTGAGGCAGGAGAATCGCTTGAACCCGGGAGGTGGAGGTTGCCTTGAGTTGAGATCGGGCACGACCCTTGGGGGACAGATTCCGTTTCAAAAAAAAAGCTTATAGTTTTGGGTTTAAAGTTTTTCATGGTGTTAAAGAATAGCTTTGCATCTGCCACCAAAGAAAAACCCAGTATGACTTTAAATAGTAAACTTTTTTTTTTGGCAGTCATCTTCGACTAATAAATAGTAAACATTTTTTAAAAGATGTTTTTTTCCCTTAAAGCGGCTGTCTTAATATGTATTGTTCCCATAGCTTGCCTTTATTACAGTTATTTGTGTGCATATTTTATGTCCTTTAGTGAGTTTTTGAGGACCAGTCAAATCTGAAACATTTACAAACAGCGATGAATGGACTGAATTTGGATGTGTGTGGAGGATGCGCTGTAGTTGACCCGAGTCCCTTTTCAGTAGTAAAACTAGCTGTTTGCCAGTAATGCACTTGACTTGGATTTAAGCCAGAATACTGATTACGCAAAAGAGACTTCTGTTGGTAGGCCTGTATTTGTGAATAGTTACCTCAGGAAAAGTAAATATTTGTCCAAATAACAAGAACAAATTTACTCCTCAAGTTGAATATTTCAAATGGCTTTTGAATGACTTTATACTATTCCTTTAGAATAAGAAAATAATTTTTAAGAGTGTAGGCTAAATTAACTTCAGCATTAAGCCTTTTGTGGAAATCCTACTGTAAAGTAAGTATGTTTTATGTAGATGGATGGGCTGGATGGAGGAAGGGAGTAATAGTAGCCTGGAGGACTCCGTTAATTATGTGGATAAAACCTTCAGTGTTAGAATGCTTGCTTGCCAATGCAATTTGTTCTCATATCCAGGACCTGAGTATGTGCCTCAGGTCAATGCATGATAGCAGCCCGGAACACATTATTCTGACCTTTGAAGGCCATGAGATTACATGAAGTGAACTTTTGATGAAGAGATGAGTGATTCCAGATGAGGTCAGAGAGTGACCACACCCTTTTAGAGTTAGACTCAACTTGGTTAGGGATAGGTGATCCCATAGTTTTGAACACTTGCTATCTTGACTCTCTCAGGAGTCCTCAGTAAGACTGACCTCATTTATTTTTTATTTTATTTTATTTTATTTTATTTTTTTTGAGACGGAGTTTCGCTCTTGTTACCCAGGCTGGAGTGCAATGGCGCGATCTCGGCTCAC
>NW_016107550.1:803759-821663 GCF_001604975.1 Cebus imitator
GGGTTTCACCATGTTGACCAGGATGGTCTCGATCTCTTGACCTTGTGATCCACCCGCCTCGGCCTCCCACAGTGCTGGGATTACAGGCTTGAGCCACCGCGCCCGGCCTCGACCTCATTTATTTAACAAAGGTCCACAGAATGCCTGAACCTGGGCTAGGTTCTAGGAATGCAAAGTGAATTTTACTATTTTTTTAAGGAGTGGATAGACTTGTAGGCTTTAAAAACAAGTGGCCTGAAGTGTTGGGACCTGTTACAAGCCTGCAAAGTTCCTGGGAGCCTTTAAGAGGGACTTAAATAGTAAATACTATTGGGGAGGGGTGGGATGAAAAAAAGCTACTGTGAATGGTAATTATGCTTAGAAAAAATATCCAAACCTTAATGGTTATCTTGCAAGTGTAAAATTGCAGGTAATTTTTTTGTCTGTATTTTCTAATTTTTTATCAACTGAAAAATGGTGTGTGTATGTTTTTAAACAGTTTAAAGAGGAAATCATGGCACTGTTGATTTTTATAATTCAGAAACTGGCTAGTTTTAAGGACAAAAGGGAACTGAGTGGCCATTTTGTGCTGGATTTGGCACAGTAACATTAACCCATTTAATCCTCAGTAACACTTCAACCCCATTTACAAATGGGGAAATGGAAGCTCAGAAAGATTGACGAAACACCCAGAGTTACTCTTAAGAACCACAGACAGAATTTAAAAGCCAGGTCTCCAAACTCTGGATTTTCGACTTGATTCTCCTAACTTTGAAACCTTTTTGGAAGAGGATGTTATTGATGTTGGCTGTTTTTAAGTCCATCTTAATTCTGCTCTAAGATTTCTCATACAGTGCCAAGAACAGTAACTTGAACACAGAAGTTTCTTTGATAGAAACGTGTTTACAGGATTTTGATACATCATGGTGCATGCAGTTTCTGACCTTTCCCAGTTGAATCAGATATCCGGACTTTGTCTTAAAAACCTTAAGAATAAGGCCAGGTGCAGTGGCTCACACCTGTAATCCCAGCACTTTGGGAGGCTGAGGCGGGCAGATCGTCTAAGGTCAGAAGTTCAAGAACAGCCTGACCAACATGGAGAAACTCCCATCTCTAAAAAAAAAAAACCTTAAGAATTGCTGACCCAGTGGTGTGTGCCTGTAGTCCCAGCTCCTCCTGAGGCTGAGACAGAAGGATCCCTTGAGCCCACGTGTTTGAGGCCAGCCTGGGCAACATAGCTGAGACTCCTACCTGTGAGTGAAAAGACAGAAAAACCTGAAGAATGAGTATTGGTAATGTTTTGAATGTTAATATTTGTTTTGTCACCAGTTATTCTGTAATAAAAGTGCCTAAACTTGACAGGTAAATGATTTTTTCATCCCATTTCTATTGGAAATCAGCTGAGCAGATAACTTTTTTTGTTTTTTTTTGGAGACAGAGTCTTGCTCCCCAGGCTGGAGTGCAATGTGCGATTTTGGCTCATTGCAACCTGCGTCTCCCAGGTTCAAGCAATTCTCCTGCCTCAGCCAGCCATGTAGCTGGGATTACAGGCGACTGCCACTATGCCTGGCTAATTTTTGTATTTTTTATTTTTATTTTATTTTTTCCCTACAGCGCCCTCCAATGTTTGTATTTTTAGTAGAGATGGGGTTTCGCCATGTTGGCCAGGATGGTCTCCATCTCTTGACCTCGCGATCCGCCCTCCTTGGCCTCCCAAAGTGCTGGTATTACAGGTGTGAGTCACTGCGCCTGGCCTAGATAACTTTTGCATAAAATAAGAATGTTGAATTTAGATTTTTTTTTTTTTTTTTTTGAGATACAGTCTCACTTTCTTACCCAGGCTGGAGTGCCAGTGGCACGGATTGTGACTCATTGCAGGCTAGAACTCAGGGGCTCAAGAGATCGTTCCACCTTAGTCTCCTGAGTACCTGGTGCTACAGGTATGCGCTGCCACACCTGGCTAATTTTCGTATTTTTTGTAGAGATGGGGTCTCCCCATGTTGCCCAGGTTGATCTTTAACTCCCGGGCTCAAGTGATCTGCCTTGGCCTCCCAAAGCACTGATATTATAGACGTGAACCACCTTGCCTGGCCCTGGGAAGTTGTTACAGTTTAGAGCACCACTAAGTATTGCCTGAGTGTTTTAGTGCTGATTTGATAGGCAAAATTAATGTTCTAATTTTTTAGTTGATCAAACATAAAGCATAAAGAGCCCAAGAAAGAAATCATAAAAAATATTTTAGACTTAGTAGTATTTTGGGGGAAGTTCTGTATAGTGCAATTAGATATTTTTGCTAGCAGCTACCTCCAGTTTGATGATTCTTACCCATCCCTTTGTGATACAGTCTGATGAAAGTTATGGACCTTCGTTTTGGAAAAATACATGTCTGCACATAATTCTGCATTTTATTTCAGGAGATTTTGGACTCTCTGAGGACTGTCCCTGGATCGTGGGTTAAAAATCTATATTCTAGTCTGAACCGTGGGAAGAAAAAATAGTCGGTGAGTCTTTGGCAAACCCAGTGCTGGATTTTGTTTAGTAATTGCAAATTCCTGAACATGCTGTATTTACTGGGTAGTGCCAAGTTTAAAGGGAAGTAAGCCAAACTCTGAGTATTATGTTTTGCTAATTTGGCAGCTTAAGTCAAGAGTGCTGTGAGATTATACATGGTTTGACTTGTCATTGGAAGACTTCTTTTGAAACATGAATTAACTAGTCTTTTAGAAAGTAAATATAGATAGAATAAGTATGCCTAGTTTTTGGCATCCTTCTCCTAATCAGGAATTTATCTTTAAGTTTTATTTCCTCCCAGAGGTGATGCCTATGCACACACTCTAATTTCCTATTAATTATTAATTTCTTTCATAGCTTTGTTTTTGCTTCTTGGCTTATCAGGATGCTTAATGGTAAATTGGGTACAAAGAGGGGTGTGAAGCCTTGTGGAGGGGCTAGTTTTAGGGTTGAGGGTGACTGGGGAGAGTAGCCATGACCCTGACTTATGTGACAGGGTGGCAGGTTAAACACCAGTGTGCTCACTGATGTTTAGATTTTAATGTTCACATAAGTAATGGATTGTAGTTTGACGCTCTGTAGCTCCCAGTTACCTTTAGCTAACAATAGCTTTTATGCCACAGTTTTTTGGAGGATAAGTTTTGTAGAAACAACTCGCCTAGCAGAATAGATTGTTTTGTTTGGGAATCCTATGTATGTATGTATGTATGTATGTATGTATGTATGTATATGTTTGGTCTATTCAACTTACTGTGAACACTCTTTAAAGCTATTATAAATTTACATTTTTTTCCTAGTCTTTTTGCCTTTCACCTTTGTTTATGATCAATTTGACCTACAGAAGTTTTAGATATGTGTGGCTAAATAAAAGATTTTAGGCTGGGCACAGTGGCTCGCACCTTTAAATCCAAAATTTTTGGAGACTGGTGGGTGGATTGCTTGAGCCCAGGAGTTCCAGACCAGCCTGGGAAACAGGGCAAGACCGCCATCTCTACAGAAAATACAAAATTAGCTGGGTGTGGTGGTGTGTGGCTGTAGTCCCAGCTACTGGAGAGGCTGAGTAGGAGGATTGCTTGAGCCAGGGAAGTTGAAGCTGCAGTGAACTGTGATCACATCACTACACTCCAGCCTGGGTAACAGAGCTAGACCCTTGTCCCCACTTCCAAAAAAAAAAGATTTTACTTTTTGTAGTTTAGATCTTAGGTGTTAAGCTCTTCCCATCCCCTAGAAGTGAACTTTTTCGTCTCCACACCTGTTGTTTTTGTTTCAGGGTGGTCCCTTTTTCTTGGTAGAAACCAGATTCTTCCTTAGTTGCTTTACCCTCTATATACAAGGACAAGATAGTTGCCAGTCCCTCCATCTCCTGCCCCATGACTAGTCTCTGGCAGCCTTCTCTCTGGTCTCTGCCCTACAGTTGTAGCTGTCTCAGAGCATCGTGCCTGATGGTATTGGACTGTGGTAGGTGCTTAACAAATACTTAGTGTTCAGCAGTACTCAGTCAACACAAAGTGCAGCAGCTCTGGAAAGAGTCTCACTCTCACTGTTTGGTTGATTGATTGACTGATTGACAGGCTACCACTCTGTTGCCTAGGCTGGGCTCAAACTCTTGGACTCAAGTGATTCTCTCATCCTGAGCAGCTGGGGGGGCTATAGGCACAAACCACCACACCTGACTCAAGAGTCTCACTGCTTCTTTTTCTTTTATAGAGACTAGGTCTTTTTTTTTGAGATGGAGTTTCGCTCTTGTTACCCAGGCTGGAATGCAATGGCGCGATCTCGGCTCACGCAACCTCTGCCTCCTGGGTTCAGGCAATTCTCCTACCTCAGCCTCCCGAGTAGCTGGGACTACAGGCCGCGCCACCATGCCCAGCTAATTTTTTGTATTTTTAGTAGAGACGGGGTTTCACCATATTGACCAGGATGGTCTCGATCTCTTGACCTTGTGATCCACTGGCCTCGGCCTCCCAAAGTGCTGGGGTTATAGGCGTGAGCCCCCGCGCCTGGCCTGAGACTAGGTCTTACTATATTGCCCAGACTGGTCTTGAACTCCTTGGCTCAAGCGATCTTCCTGTCTTGGCCTCCCAAGGTGCTGGAATTACAGATGTGAGCCATCACGCCTGGCCATTTTTTTTTTTTTTTTAAATAGAGATGGGGTCTCTCCATGTTGGTCAGGCTGGTCTTGAACTCCTGACCTCAGGTGATCTGCCCACCTCGGCCTCCCAAAGTGCTGGAATTACAGCCATGAGCCACCATGCCCGGCCCCGTTTTTTTTTTTTCCTTGAGACTGGGCCTCACTCTGTCTTCCAGGTTGGAGTGCAGTGGCACAATCTCAGCTCACTGCACCCTCAATTTCTCAGGCTCAAGCAATCCTTCCACCTCAGTCTCTTCAGTAGCTGGGACTACAGGTGCACACCACTACATCCAGCTAATTTTTAAATTTTTTGTAGTGATGAAATCTTCCTCTGTTGCTCAGACTGGTCTCAAACTCCTGGGTTCAAGTGATCCCCTGGTCTCGGCCCCCAAAGTGCTAAGATTACACACATAAGCCAAGGATTCTCACTCTTAATGCATTCTCTTTTCTTTGGACAGATCTGTAGTTTTTCTACTTGAAGGACACAATGTTTTCCAAACTAGCACATTTGCAGAGGTTTGCTGTACTTAGTCGTGGAGTTCATTCTTCAGTGGCTTCTGCTGCATCTGTTGCAACTAAAAGAACAGTCCAAGGCCCTCCAAGTTCTGATTACATTTTTGAAAGGGAATCTAAGTATGGTGCGCACAATTACCATCCTTTACCTGTAGCCCTGGAGAGAGGAAAAGGTATGTTTCAAATTACTCTGTCTCCTCCCTTTTCTTAAAACTTTTGATAAAAAAAGAATTGCTTCCATATTTTTTCAATATACATTTTTCTAGATGTATTTAATGTATATATTGCAGACACAGTCAATTCATTATTGAGTATCTAGTGCTGCTGTGTTAGGTGCTATGGAGGCTTCAAAGAGGAACCATTTAGTTTTTGTCATGTGGATCTTACCAAGAGGGAATGCAAGAGAAATAAGAAAGTACTGTCATATTGCTGTCATTTTTTTCTTTTAACTTTTATTTTGGCATAATTTTAGACTTAAAAGTTGTAACAAGTAGTACTAACATTTTTCTTTTACTTTTCTCCCAGATTTTCCAAGTGCTAACTTTTTACTGCTTTGCTCTTAGTATGTTCACTCCCTTCTCTCCTCTCTCCTCCAACGTCCACATATTGTACATTTGTTTTCTGAACTGTTTTGAGAGGAAGTTGTAGACATCATGTCTTTTTTTTTTTTGAGATGGAGTGTTGCTTTGTTGCCCAGGCATGAGAATCGCTTGAACCCAGGAGGCAGACCGCCTGGGCTCACTGCAACCTCTGCCTCCTGAGTTCAAGTGATTCTCATGCCTCAGCCTTCAAATAGCTGGGATTACAGGTGCATGCCACCACATCTGGTTGATTTTTGTATTTTTTGTAGAGATTGGGTTTCACCATGTTGACTAGGCTAACCTCAGGTGATTCATTCGCCTTGGTCTCCCAAAGTGCTGTGATTATAGGCGTGAACCACTGGGCCCAGCTGTACATGACACCTCCCCCTGCAACTTTTTTTTGAGGAGTTTCGCTAGTCGCCCAGGCTGGAGTACAATGGCGTGATCTCAGCTCACTGCAACCTCCGCCTCTTGGGTTCAAGTGATTCTCCTGCCCCAGCTCCTAAGTAGCTGGGACTACAAGCCCATGCCACCACGTCCAGCTAATTTTTGTATTTTTAGTAGGATGGGGTTTCACCATGTTGGCCAGGCTGGTCTTGAACTCCTGAGCTCAAGTGATCCACCCACCTCAGCCTCCCAAAGTGCTGGGATTGCAGGTGTGAGCCACTGCGCCTGGCCACAGGGTGTCTCTTTATCCATAAATACTTAGTGTGTCTTTTCTAAACACCATGACTTTTTGAGACAGGGTCTCACTCTGTTGCCCAGGCTGGAGTGCAGTCCTGGGTTCAGGTGATTCCCCCACCTCAGCTTCCCAAGTAGCTGGGACTACAGGTGTGCCCCACCATGCCTGGCTTATTTTTTGTAGAGATTAGATTTTGCCATGTTGCCCAGGGTGATCTTGAACTCCTAGTCTCAAGTGATCCTACTGCCTTGGCCTCCCACAGTGCTGGGATTGCAGGTGTGAGCCACCATGCCCAGCTGACTTTCTCTTTTATAACCATAGAGTAATTATAACAATCAAGAACTTAGCACTGGTAAAGCACCATTATTTAGTCTAGAGACCTAATCAGATTTCATTTGTTCTCTTTTATAACAAAAGATAAAACCTCTGATGAGTTGCATTCAGTTGTCATGTTTAGTCTTCTTGAACCAGAACAGATCCTCAATCCTTCTTGGTTGTTGTGGTCTTCTTTCCCTTTGTATTAAGTATCTCGTGGGGACAGAGTGTGAAACTCTGTAAATACCCAGTTACTCATGAATTTTTACTCACAATTTTAGCATCTACTCATGATTCCTGCCTGAGTAAATGATTACTGTGACAGTTGCCAAATGGTGATTTAATCTACAATTTGGAATAAATAACAGCCTTAACGAAATAAAACAAAAATTTATTACTTAGCTTTGTACCAGAAAATGACAGTGTAAGAGTATCACACATTTTTGTCATTTGCCTGTATTTTATTTGGTACCAGTATTATAGACATACCTTCTTTGGAACTAATAAAAATCTGTTTTGTATTACATGACATGGCAACGTCATTTTACATTCCCATGAGCAATGTATGAGAGTGCCAATTTCTTCAGATACTTGTCAAAACTTGTTTTTTTAATTATAACCATCCCAGGGAATGTGAGATGTTGTCTCACTGTGGTTTTAACTTGCATTTTCCTAATGATGTGATGTTGTTGAACATCTTTTCATGTCTTAGCCGTTTGTATATCTTCTTTGGAGAAATAGCAATTCAAGTCTTTGCCCATTTTTAAATTGGGTTGTTTGTCCTTTTGAAATTGAGTTGTAAGAGTTCTAGATGTTAGATCCTTATCAGATACGTGATTTGCAAATTTTTTTTTCCATTCTAAGTGTTATTATAGTCTACTTCTCATGATTTTTGTCTGTTATGTGTAACTTCTGCTTTTTTGTTTTTAAATTTTATTTATAGGCAGAATCTTACTCTGGTGCTCAGGCTGGAGTGCAGTGGCACAATCTCAACCCACTTCATCCTCCATCTCCCAGGCTCAAGCAATCCTACCACCTCAGCCTCCTCAGTAACTGGGACTATAGGCGCACACCACCATGCCTGGCATTTTTCTGTAGAGTCAAGGGTTTTGCCGTGTTGCCCAGGCTGATCTGGACAACACTCCTGGGCTCAAGCAAGAGTGTTAGGATTACAGGTGTGAGCCACCCCTCTTGGCCTAATTTCTGCTTTTAAATTTAATTTTGGGTCCTAAATCTTAGAATTAGGTAAAGGTGGCCGAGTGTGGTGGCTCATGCCTGTAATCCCAGCACTTTGGTAGACTGAGGTGGGTGGATCACGAGGGCAGGAGTTCAAGACCAGCCTGACCACCATGGTGAAACCCTGTCTCTACTAAAAATACAAAAATTAGCCAGGCATGGTGGTGCGCACCTGTAATCCCTGATACTCAGGAGGCTGAGGCAGGAGAATTGCTTGAACCCAGGAGGTGGAGGTTGAAGTGAGCTAAGATCACGCCACTGCACTCCAGCCTGGGCCACAGAGTAAGACTCCATCTCAAAAAAAAAAAAAAAAAAAAGTATTAGGTAAAGCTTTTACTCCAGAGTTTATAACCTTTTTGTGTTATTTTTGTTAAATGTGTATTTTGAGGCCAGGCAGATAAAATGCAATTCTTAGTAATTCCTTATAAACCAAAGTTTATTATGCCTGAGCTAAAACAAGCTTTAACTACAGATATATATTAAATAGAGGTCCACATATAAGCGTTCAGAGGGCTTGCTAGCAGTCTTAATTTTTGGACATTATGCCATGTAGTAATTGTCTAAAATTATTTTCCTTTCTTGTGTATTTTAGGCATTTACTTATGGGATGTAGAAGGCAGAAAATATTTTGACTTCCTGAGTTCTTACAGTGCTGTCAACCAAGGGCATTGTCACCCCAAGATTGTGAATGCTCTGAAGAGTCAAGCGGACAAATTGACCTTAACATCTAGAGCTTTCTATAATAACGTACTTGGTGAATATGAGGAGTATATTACTAAACTTTTCAACTACCACAAAGTTCTTCCTATGAATACAGGTAAAGCACTTCCTTTTTTTATTAAATACCCTCAAAAATAATATTTGTATTTTCTGGTAGTTTAAAATTTTTTGATAGTTTAAAATAAAAAAAAATAGTTTAAAATTTCAAAAAGTCTGAACGTTTTTCTCTCTTAATAGGAGTGGAGGCTGGAGAGACTGCCTGTAAACTGGCTCGTAGGTGGGGCTATACTGTGAAGGGCATTCCGAAATACAAAGCAAAGGTTGTTTTTGCAGGTATGTAAAATTAAACATTCTATGATTGAAACATACAATATAATTTACTGTGGCCAGGCATGGTGGCTTATGCCTGTAAACCTAGCACTTTTGGGAGGCCAAGGCAGGAGGATCCCTTGAACCCAGGAGTTCAAGACTGGCATGGGCAACATAGGGAGACCCTGTCTCTGTTTAAAAAAAAAAAAGAAAAAAAAGAAAAAAAAAATATATATATATAATTTACTTATGTATATAAAATTTACTGTTTTAGTTTACTGATGAAATACTTATAAAATATTTTGCCCAGTACATGATACATATTTGCTGAATGTTTCATAAAAATTAATGAGGGATTTCCTCTTCTTGGGATTATTTCTTCATGTATGGATTTTTCTTTCTGAACTCCCTGTTCCTCTAATTTGCCGGTCAGATTTTTTTCATAGCAGTTATCCAGTTAATTAGTCTTACCGGTGGAGGGTTTTTGTTGGGTGTTGGGGTTGGGTAAAGTTAGTATGGGGCCACGCTCTATGTAGACTGTGGTTTGAATCTTTTGATATTGGAGGTACTGTTGTGCCATGTTCCTTTTAGAAGCTGTTGGAAAGAGGAGGCTTGGAGTTGTCCTTGTTAGGCTTCTGGGACTGGATGAAAGGAATAACTTGAATTCTGGTTAGGGAGACTAGCAATTAATTGAGAGGATGTAGTTTGACTGTTGAATTCTTTATATTATGTTCAAATGAGAGATTCTGACTTGTTTTTTAAGTTTTTCTTTTTTTTGAAGTATGTATAGATTTGTCACAATAATGGTCAAAGTTTATTCTTGTGATAGTTGAAATCATTAAATATTCTGCCTTATGAACATATGCAGTTAAATTATAAACCCCATAACATAGTAGAATCCAGAGTTCAACTGAAGGCCAGAGGTAATTGGTATTTGAGGTGACAGATTGTATTCCCAAAGAAGAAATCTTTGCAAAACTCTAACTTGCCATTTAAAAATCTTGTGCTTTCATTGTAACTCAACATAACTGTCTCTTGCAAACAAAAATGGTGTTTCTAGTGATTTTCATTCTTATAGACTGTGTCCAGTCTCTTTCTTAATAGCAAAGGGTGCAAAGATGATTTCACCTGAGTATTGAAAGAAACTGGTGAGTCAGTGGGGTGGAGAGACAGAGGAAGACTGTCCCTTACTGTACGTCCCTTATACCTGCAGGGTAAGTGACCGAGGGTGAGGTTCCTGAGGCTAGGCAGGGGAGAGCAAATAGGCTTAATGGTCCAATCAGTGCATTTCTTAAACAAGCCTAGTCAAAATCAATGGGCTATTGTTTGTGGACAAGTGAAAGATGAGATTACTTGTAGGTTAGAGATGCTGGTGAAAGAGGCTTTGCAAGAATAGTATTTAGAAACGTGATGAAGCCAAAATAGGATAATCTAGTACTGATTAATTGAGTTATTGCTGGCAGAGGTGGTGAGAAGATAGAAACATTTATGATGTCATGAACTCCCAACCTCTCTGTTATTCTACATAGTTTCTTTCCTTCTTGAATTTAACCCTATCTGAAATTATTCAGCTCACTTGTTTTACTGGTTTATGTTAGGTGTTTCTTTCTTGCTAGAAAGGAAGCTCCCTGAGGACAGGGATCTTGCCAGTTGTGATCATGATCTGTTCCCAAACATTTTTTTTTTGAGATGGAGTTTTGCTTTTGTCACCCAGTCTGCAGTCTGGAGTGCAAAGGTGAGATCTCGGCTCACTGCAACCTCTGCCTCCTGGTTTCAAGTGATTCTCCTGCCTCAGCCTCCCGAGTAGCTGGGATTACAGGCCCCCACCACCATGACTAGCTGATTTTTATATTTTTAGTAGAGACAGGGTTTCATCATGTTAGCCAGGGTGATCTTGAGCTCCTGCCCTCAGGCGATCCTCCTGTCTCAAAGTGCTGGGATTACAGGTGTGAGCCACTGCGCCTGGCCCCCAACATTTTTATTATTATTTTTAGTTTTTCAGACAGAGTTTTGCTGTTGCCCAAGCTGGAGTGCAGTGGTGCGATCTTGGCTCACAGCAACCTCCACCTCCTGGGTTCAAGCAATTCTCATATCTCAGCCTCCCGAGTAACTGGGACTACAGGTGTGTGCCACCATGCCTGGCTAATTTTCGTATTTTTAGTAGAGATGGGGTTTCATCATGTTGGCCAGGCTGGTCTCGAACTCCTGACATCAGGTGATCTGCCTGCCTCGGCCTCCCAGAGTGCAGGGATTATAGGCGTGAGCCACTGTGCCTGGCGTATTCCCCACCATCTAAAACAATGCCTGACATAGTAGATCCTCAGTCACCTTTATTAATGGATAAAAAATATCCCAGAAGAAAGGCAGACATCTGTCATTTAGCATCATGAAGGATTATAATATCAAGGAAAGCAAAATGGAAATGTGTTTGGATCGCTTGAGGATCTTTTCTCCAAATGAAATTGGAAATGCATTCTGTTGTTAGCCTGCAGTGTTGGAGTTTTGAAAGGAAAACTGCTAATTGTCTATGAAGGATACTCTCTTTCTCATATCACCATCATACATGCACCTTCTCTAGAAAACATGCATTGAAGACCTAAATTAGGGCTTGGTATTGGGTTGGGAATTATTGAAAGAGAAGTAAGTTATCTATCTTCAGGGGCTGTATATTCCAGTCAAGAGGCTCAGTAGAGAGAAATGCCTAAAATAGGAATGACAAGGCTAGACCTAGTGGTCTTCTGTCATAGGAGCCGTGGTGTTTAATTTATTTTTTATGATTTTTTTGAGATGGAGTCTTGCCCTGTTGCCCAGCTGGAGTGCAGTGGTGTACTCACTGCAACCTCCAATGCCTGGGTTCAAGCAATTCCCCTGCCTCAGCCTCCTGAGTAGCTGGGACTACAGGCACGTGCCACCATGCCCCGGCTAATTTTTTTTTTTTTTTTTGTATTTTAGTAGAGACAGGGTTTCACCATGTTGGCCAGGATGGTCTTGATCTCCTGACCTCATGATCCACCTGCCTTGGCCTCCCAAAGTGCTGGGATTACAGGCGTGAGCCACCGTGCCTGGCATGGAGCCATGGTATTTAATATCAGACTATGTTTTAAGAATTGAAAGCCCACTAGAGGTGCATTAAAGCAAGCCCTTAATTTATTTTTTGAGTCAAACTTCTTGTGGTGTTTTGCAGTGATAGTGCTTATTGAATTTTGAGTTTCTTTGAAATAATCACTGTTTGTTTCTCCTTTCTAGCTGGAAACTTTTGGGGTAGGACCTTGTCTGCTATCTCCAGTTCCACAGACCCGACCAGTTACGATGGTTTTGGACCGTTCATGCCAGGATTTGACATCATTCCCTATAATGACCTGCCTGCACTGGAGGTATTTTCTAGCATCATGCTTAGCTCACTGTGAATAGAAATTAAAGCTATTGAATATATGAATGAAAAAAACATTATATGACAGTAATGCAAATTTATCTCACTTAAGTTAGGCCACAATTTCAGACTTGTTCTTAGTAACGATCAATTAGTTTCTAACACAGAGAAAGCTGATTTCCATGATCTACTCTGTACAGCCAGCCAGCTGCTTTAGATGTGTCCTTCAGAACAATTAACGTGGGTATACCTGCTTAATTGCTAGGTAAAATTTCTGATTTTAGCTAGCTTCTTAAATTTTGAAGTCAAAGACTTTTTAAGAAAGCCTTAAGTTGGCTTTAAAAGACTATTTACTTTAGATTTAATTAAATTAATTTTTTTTTTTGAGACAGAGCCTTACTCTATCGCCCAGGCTGGAGTACAATGGCACAATCTCGTCTCACTGCAAACTCGGCCTCCTGGGTTCAAGTGATCCTCCTGCCTCAGCCCCCCAAGTAGCTGAGACCACAGGCACACACCACCACACCCAACTAACTTTTCTATTTCTGTAGAGAATGGTTTTGCCATGTTAGCCAGGCTGGTCTCGAACACTTGACCTCAAGTCATCCGCCCACTTCGGCCTCCCAAAGTGCTGGGGTTACAGGCATGAGCTGCCGTGCCCAGCCAGATTTAATTTCTAATACATGTATTAGAAATTATGTATTAGAAAACAGGCTGGGCACGGCAGTGCATGCCTGTAACCCCAGTGCTTTGGGAGGCCAGGGCTGGAGGAGCACTTGAGTTCAGGAGTTCAAGACTGGCCTAGGCAACATAGGGAGAGCCTGTGTCTACAAAAAATTTAAAAAATCAAGTCCAGGCACCTTGGCTCATGCCTGTAATCCCAGCACTTTGGGGGGCCAAGGTGGACGGATTGCTTGAGGTCAGGAGTTCAAGACCAGCCTGGCCAACATGGTGAAACTCTGTCTCTACTAAAAATTCAAAAAAAAATTAGCTGGGTATGGTGGTGTGTGCCTGTAATCCCAGCTACTCAGGAGGCTAAGGCAGGAGAATTCCTAGAACCCATGAGGTGGAGGCTGCAGTGAGCCAAGATTGTGCTACTGCACTCTAGCCTGGACAACAGAGTGAAACTCCATCTCCAAAAAAACAAAATAAATAAAAATTTGGCTGGGTATGGTATACACCTACTTGAGAGGCTGAGGCAGGAGGATCACCTTGAGCCCAGGAGTTCGGACTTGAGTGAGCCATGTTTATTTTGCTATACTCCAGCCTGGGCAATGGAGTGAGGAAAAGAAGAAAATGTAGGCTAGTGTCACTTAAAGCGAAATATCTGGAACTTCTGATGACTGGATGGTAGTGAATTTGGTCTTCCACTTCAAATTCTTTTGACGTCAGAATTTATGTTAGTGCAAAAACTTGATTTGCATGCTTAATAGGAAAATATGTGTGGTGTATGATTTCAGATATCCAAGTATGGTAGAAAGAACGTTACTAAAACTTATTCCTGTTTCTTTTGTAGCGTGCTCTTCAGGATCCAAATGTGGCTGCGTTCATGGTAGAGCCAATTCAGGGTGAAGCAGGTGTTGTTGTTCCAGATCCCGGTTACCTACTGGGTGTGCGAGAGCTCTGCACCAGGCACCAGGTTGTCCACTTAGCTGTTTGTGATCCTCCCCAACTTCTCTCTGAATCCTGCTGGTAGGATAAATGGAAAGGTTAAATTACTGTCCACTAGAGGGCGATGGCATTCTAGGAGCTGAAGTACTTTCTAGTGCTTAGAAATCTACACAGAAGCTGACTTTCCTGTCTCTGGCCACGTCCTGGGCCCTGTGCAGAGCGGCAGACCTGGCCTTAACAGCGTTTCCCTCCTCGACACTCTAAGAGCCTTTTGCTCTGAGCCTCTCCCAGGCCCTTTGTTGTAGTCTTCTCTCCTTTCCCCCAGGGCTAGAATTAGTGTATCTTGTTTACCATTCGAGAGTTCCTGATACATCTTAAAAGTTTGTGGAATAAACAAGTGAATTAATTTGTTCCCAGAGGGTAGTTTTGTCCAGAAAAGCTATACAAAATCCTCACCTTTGCATCAGCACCTTGGGCCTCTAGGGAGATAGCGGCCTGACAGGAAATAGTTGGTGAGTCTTCAAGATTCTCATAGGATACTCCTGAAATTGTGTGTGTGTAGTTAAAACATTTTTACAAATCTGAGGGCACGTCAGAGTTACACTTTTATTGTCAGGGAGGGCAATGAAATAAAGATGGATATTTTCCCTTTGGAAACAAAAATGATCACTAATGCTTTTACGTTTTTTCCCCCAATAGGTTCTGTTTATTGCTGATGAAATACAGACAGGATTGGCCAGAACTGGTAGATGGCTGGCTGTTGATCATGAAAATGTCAGACCTGATATAGTCCTCCTTGGAAAGGCCCTTTCTGGGGGATTATATCCCGTAAGTTTCACATCATCCCTCTTTCCATTTCCTATTTTTGTAAAATATACTGCTAAAGTATTTATACATCAACTGATTGTGACAGTTATGCCTTTCAGATAGTTTGATTTTACCAAGTGTGCTGTAGGTCACCTGGAATATATGTAACAAAAACATTTAAGGGACTAGTGTGTGCCCCACTTAGAAGAATTGAGTGTGCCTTGGAATTTGCTATGACATTGGATTTGGGTGGAGACAGTTTACCGTCAAAGGACTCCTGTAGACTCCTGTTCTTTTTTTTCAGTGTTCAGAAACATGGCATATTACTAATTGTTTAAAACCGTGACTGATGAACATAGTGAAAAAATTAATGTTGGTTGTAGTTCATGTCTTGGGTTTACTATTCAGAGCCAGTAATTGTTGCTAGGTCCAAGGTCTCCAAAGTATAGATGTTTTTGCTGAATAGACAAAACTTTTGCAAAAAAGAATGCTCATCTTTGTTTTCTAAGCATTTAAACAAAGCATTTTATCTCCATGTTGGAAGGAATTGTGAAATTATATCATTGCAGAAATAGCTTTTCTCTTTTGGTTGCAAAATTATATTGTTTTGTTCTATTGAAGTATGCCTAATGTATTTGTAATATTTTAGGGTATTACTTAGGTTGTCACTGGTAGTTAGGCTGGCAGATGTAAACTCTTGTTGAAGTCATTAAGTATTAGCTTCTTGGCTGGGCGTGGTGGCTCATGCCTATAACCCCAGCAGTTTGGGAGGCCAAGGGAGGTGGATTGCCTGAGGTCGGGAGTTTGAGACCTGGCCAACATGGTAACCACAGCTCTACTAAAACTACACATACACAAAAGTAGCCGGGTGTGGTGGTGGGTGCCTGCAATCCCAGCTACTTGGGAGGCTGAGGCAAGAGAATTGCTTGAGCCAGGGAGGTGGAGGTTGCAGTGAGCAGAGATCCTGCCACTGCACTCTAGCCTGGGCAACAGAGCGAGGCTCTGGGAGAAAGAATGCTTAGTGCTGAGAAATGACGTGATGAATTCACTGTCTTTCAGGTGTCTGCGGTGCTGTGTGATGATGACATAATGCTGACCATTAAGCCAGGGGAGCATGGGTCCACATACGGTGGCAATCCACTAGGCTGCCGAGTGGCCATCGCAGCCCTTGAGGTAAAGCTGATACAGCCATACAGTGACTATTATTTAAAGTAATGTTGAGGTGATTTTTAATTTGTCCCATTGGTATAATAAGAAATTCAATAAGAATGCCAAATATTAGAAAACACGAAGTATAGTGGAAAATTTTTAGGAAGTAGACATTTTCAAAAAGTAACGTAAACTTGGCCTAGTAGACTGGATCTCCTCTGTGGTCTTCTGGAGTTCACAGTCTCCTGGGTGCTTTGGGCTCCTAGGCCCTGACTGGCCCTCACAGAACTCTCACCTGTGACCCACCTACCAGGCCCGACTTTTTGCTTATTTTAGCAAGCAAGGCTTTTTTTAAAAGTGTGGATTTATAATGTTTTCAAACTGATTTTTTAAGTGCCTGCTGAAGGCCTAAAATTATGATGTAATCTCTGAGGATGGATCTTTGTGAGCGGGAAGAAACTATTGCAGTTTAGGAATTTAGTCCATTGATGCATTCAACTAATGATGGTATGTGAGTTGCATTAAATAAACTTTAATCCTGATTTTGCCATGAAAGATTGGCAGTAGATTCATGACCAAAGCAAGGCTCTGAGCTAGTGTATGTTTAATTAGAAATTAAACTAATATAGGCTTTGAAAAATCGCAATGAAAGTTAAGTTCCTCTCGTCTTCCATCTAGTCATGTTCTTCCTGTGCTTAAAGGCCCCATTGTCCTCCAAAGAACAACAAGAAAGGGAAGTCTTAATATTTGTATAATTTTTCCTTTAACGTAGGTTTTAGAAGAAGAAAACCTTGCTGAAAATGCAGAAAAAATGGGCATTATCTTGAGAAATGAACTCATGAAGCTGCCTTCTGATGTTGTAACTGCCGTGAGAGGAAAAGGATTATTGAACGCTATTGTTATTAAAGAAACCAAAGGTATGGAGATAAAATGTTTACTCAAGACTTTTTTTTTTTTAGGAAGACCTAAAATACACTTGGTATTTTATATTACTTTTTTTTGAGACAGAGTCTTGCTTTCTAACCCAGGCTGGAGTACAGTGGCATGATCTGGGCTCACCACAACCTCTGCCTCCTGGATTCAAGCAATTCTCCTGCCTCAGCCTCCTGAGTAGCTGGGATTACAGGCGCCTGCCACCATGCCCAGCTAATTTTTGTAGTTTTACTAGAGATGGGGTTTCATCATGTTGGTCAGGCTGGTCTCGAACTCCTGACCTCGTGATCTGCCTGCCTCGGCCTCCTCAAGTACTGGGGTTACAGGTGTGAGCCACTGCGCCTGGCCACACTTGGTATTTTAATTGGTTGTTGGGATGTTCTGTTTGAAATTGTTGACTGACATACTGACCAAGCCTTTTAGACAGATTATTTATAATTATATTAAGAGTATAAAAAATATAGCTCTTTTCTAAATGAAGGCAAATTTAACCAATTTGATTCTTGCTGTTCCTTTAAGAGACTTCTTTTTCTGCCTTAAGTAGTGATGCACTATTTAGAGAGTTCAAGATTTTTTGTTGGTGAGTCTGAACAGAACGCTGTCCATGAAAGTGTACTCTTTGCTATTCTTCCCTCCCTCACTTTGATGCTTTATGTCAGTAGAGATTAGAGGAGCAGCAGTAATAATGATATAAATGACAGTGATGATGTCACTAATAAAAATAATGCTGGCTGTCCCTTAGTTGGGTGTTTGATGTTTTAGTACATCGTTTGTAATCCTTAAGTGTTCCTTGTTGGATTTTCTTGTGATAACTCTTCCTTTTAAAGTGAGGATTCCAGCCTCCCAACTTTGGCTGCACTTAAAAATCAGCTGGGGAGCTTTTTAAAAAAATGAGTCAAAGCCTGGCCTTACCCCAGGGAGTCTGATTTGATGCATCTGGGGTGAGGCACAGGCGTTAGCAATAGCTTTTAAGGTGATTCTGATGTGCAGTCAGATTGAGAATCACGACTATAAAATGTTGAACTCCGGAAGTGAATCCCTTTTTTTGGAATATGTA
>NW_016107550.1:821700-855122 GCF_001604975.1 Cebus imitator
TTTTTTGAGACAGAGTTTCACTCTTATTGCCCAGGCTGGAGTGCAATGGTGTGATTTCGGCTGACCGCAACCTCCGCCTCCTGGGTTCAAGTGATTCTGCTGCCTGGATTCAAGTGAATAGCTGGGATTACAGGCACGGGCCACCACGCCTGGCTAATTTTGCATATTTAGTGGAGATGGGGTTTCTCCATGTTGTTCAGACTGGTTTCAAACTCCTGACCTCAGGTGATCCGCCCACCTCAGCCTCCCAGAGTGATGGGATTACAGGGTTGAGCCACTACATCCAGCCAGAATATTGCCCATTCCATGTTAGTTAATCATCTGGATCATACCCAAGTTCTTTTACGTTAGTTCCTCGTGTGATTATTAATACAGCAGCCTTAACACATTTTCTTTTGTTTTGGCTTGCTCTTTTTCATTTATGAAAAACCATGATATGTCTAATCATATCATTCAAACCTAGTTGTGTGCTTGCTGAAAAGTGAAGAGTAACTTCATTTGTAGGAATAATTAAACAAGCTTGCAGCTCCAAGCTTCCCTTTTTTGAGCAAGTTCTGGAATATTGTTTTGCCAGGCTGCACTTCGCCCATAGATGTGGCAAGGGACGTTTAAATGTTTATCTTTGAGCATGTATGTTTTACTGTTTTTCTTTAGATTGTGATGCTTGGAAGGTGTGTCTGCGACTTCGAGATAATGGACTTCTGGCCAAGCCGACCCATGGCGACATCATCAGGTTTGCGCCTCCGCTGGTGATCAAGGAGGATGAGATCCTAGAGTCCATTGAAATTATTAACAAGACCATCTTGTCTTTCTGAGGGTAGCCAGCTGTTTTCAGTGGTTGCTGGGAGCCAGCTGCAGACAGGTGGTCCTGTGAAAGCTTTGTTATCAATGCGGGCACATTTCACTCCCATGAGTCTTCAAAAACTTTTTTTTGAATATATGTTTTTTTCAGTTTATACGTAATAGAACAATGTTTATGAACCTGCCATTTGCTTTGTAATGTAACTAAGAGAATGTATTGACATCTGTATTCAGTGAAAGTGTGTTGATATGCGTGTGTACTTTCTAAGGGGAAACACATCTATATACAGACAGCCTTTAAATCAAGTCCTTCAGTGTAATTTATACATGTTTTTATAATTTCCTTGCTGGTATAAGTGTTTTGTATTTGAAAAAGTTATCTCTGGGATATTACATAAAAGGCCTCACCTTATAAAGTGAAATCATGGTTATAAAATCTTAGGAAGGATTAGTGGCTAGCATGTATAAATAGTGACATTAAGTAAACTTCATAATGGCCAGCACCAGGGTTGTATTCTATGGATGTCATTATTTTCAATTAAGAATTAGTGTTTAACATTCCTAAATTGTTTTGGTGCTTGGTTATCAAAAATGTTTATTTTAAACATTTCTTTGAATTTAAAATAAAGCTTATATTTCAGATGTCTGTTTTGTGATGAGTATTGACCTTAGAAGGAAGAAGCTGAGGCAAAATTAGTATAGAATGTTTAGGTGGGCCAAGGTTGAGGACTGCAGCTTGGGATGCACTTCCAGGTTGCCTTGGAGAGTGCTCCAGAGAACATTTTTTAAAGAGAAAAGGAGAGCTCAGCTGCTCCTATAACCTCTACTGACACAAGGGGAAGGGGTGTTACAAATATTGTTTGTCAGGCATTCTCATTGGTTTACAGAAGTAACCTTGGTTAGTGATGGGTTATATGCTGTTGAACTATAAGGTGTATGGCGTTTGATAGCTACTTGGCTTCAAGAGGTAATTATTTAGCTCAGGAGGGAGTGACCTGACTACGATTTCATTCTATAATGCCTCTCTGGGCCTGATTATTATTTTCTATTTTTTGAGCTGGAGTCTTTCTCTGTTGCCCAGGCTGGAGGGCAGTGGTGCGATCTCAGCTCACTGCAACCTCCGCCTCCTGGGCTCATGTGATTGTTCTATCTCAGCCTCCCGAATAGCTGGGATCACAGGCATACACCACCATGCTTGGCTAATTCTAGTATTTTTAGTAAAGACAGGATTTCATTAAGTTGACCAGGCTGTTCTTGAACTCCTGACCTCAAGTGATCCCTTCTGACTTGGCCTCCCAAAGTGCTGGGATTACAGGTGTGAGCCACTGCGCCTGGCCGGGGCCTGATAATTTAAAGGGGCTCATGTTCTTCAGATAAAAGGTTTCTTTATTCCCCGGGTCAGTATGCTGTTATTGCAGTATCATCAGTTACATTTTTAAGCTTTTTGAGACTCTCCCTTCTTTATTCCATGTGTTTTCTTTTTCTGTTTTTGAGATGGAGTTTCACTCTGTCGCCCAGGGTGGAATGGAGTGCAGTGGCTCAATCTCGGCTCACTGTAACCTCTGCCTCTCAGATTCAAGTGATTCTCCTGCCTCAGCCTCCTGAGTAGCTGGGACTTCAGGTGTGCCACCATGCTCAGCTGATTTTAGTAGAGACGGGGTTTTACCATGTTGGCCAGGATGGTCCGGATCTCTTGACCTCATGATCCGCCTGCCTTGGCCTTGGAGGCTGGGATTACGGGCGTGAGCCACTGCGCCCAGCCTCCATGTGTTTTCTAAGAGAAACATTTCAGCTCTGGTCTACAGAAAACAAGATAAAAAGAGGACGCCTAGATGTTAGGTCTCTTATACTTCCCTTTCAAAATAGTGTGTTTCCGGTGCATATACTAATATTTATCATTTTTAGAAGTTATCCTTTTTACATGTGGTATTTTGCAACTTTTTTTTTTTTTTTTTTTTAAAACTAGTATTTCATCATATGTGGATATACTGTAGTTTCATCTCATATCAGGGGACCATTTGACTTCAATAAAGCTTGGGACCGCTTTATATCTTTTCATGATGGTGCAAAAGTGCACAGTGTCTCTGTGGAATAAATCCCTAGAAGTGACTTGCTTTTCAAAGAGAATAAACCTCAAGTTAATTGTGTCACATTGCTCCCTGCCTCTGCCAGGCTCTAACAGTTACCCTCTTCGCAGTATGAGAGTTGGGTCTTTGGCACTCTGTCAGGGTAGTATTCCGTCACTGAATGACCATGTTTAAATGAGTGAGCAGTTACTGGGCAGCCTCCTCATACCAATGACAACTGGGGTGGCACCCAGGCTGGGTAAGCTCTCCAGGGGATTCAAGGTTGAGACCTGTCTTAGGAATCTTATTAAGATGCAGGTTTTTTTTTTTTTTTTTTGACTCATCTATTTTTGTATTATTGTCTGCGCGTAGGAATCTTATTAAGATGCAGGTTTTTTTTTTTTTTTTTGGATATGGGTTTCACTATCACCTAGGTTGCAGTGAAGTGGCACAATCTCAGCTCACTGCAACTTCCGCCTCCCAGGCTCAAGCGATTCTCCCACCTCAGCTTCTCTACTGGCTGGGACCATGGGCGTGTGCCACCTGATTTGGGTAATTTTTTTGTATTTTTGGTAGAGACAGGGTTTTGCCGTGTTTCCCAGGGTGGTCTCAAACTCCTGAGCTCAAGCGGTCCACCTGCCTTGGTCTCCCAAAGTGCTGGGATTATAGGTGTGAGCCACAGCGCTCAGACTTAAGATGCAGATTCAAATTCAGTTGTGTGTGTGTGTGTGTGTGTGTGTGTGTGTGTGTGTGTGTGTGTACTGGAGATTCCCCATTTGCAGGTTGCAGAGGCTGGCTCCTTAGGGCATACAATTATTATCAGGAGTCAGTTTAATTTGCATTCAGCAATTCTCCTCAGAGATGACCTTAGGGCTGGGTGATTTTTAACAAAACTATTTTTCTGCTAAATTATTTGAAGGCTATAATAGTTGGAGAGGACTCAGAGGTAGGAGAGCACAGGGAGTTGTGGAGAGGGTGGCCAATGATGAACGAGGGCCTTGAGTAATTTGGGCTTAATTTGGAGAGCAGTGGGGTCATTGAAGGAAGTGCTTGAAGCAGTGGAGTGGTATGATCCTATTAGAAAATTCTAGGCCTGGCTCGGTGGCTCACACCTGTAATCCAGCACTTTGGGAGGCTGAGGTGGGTGAATTACCTCAGGTCAGGAGTTCGAGACCAGCCTGACCAACATAGAGAAACTCCCGTCTCTACTAAACATACAAAAAATTAGCCAGGTGTGGTGGCATATGCCTATAATCCCACCTACTTGGGAGGCTGAGGCAGGCGAATCACTTGAACCTGGGAGGTGGAGGTTATGGTGAACCAAGATTGCGCCATTGCACTCCAGCCTGCATAGCAACAGCAAAACTCGGTCTCAAAAAACAAAACAAAAAGTCCTTTCTGGTTGATGGTTTAGGGTTTACTCATGCAGTACCCACTGGTTGTGGGATCTCAGGGCCTATGTCCAGTGGTGAACAGATGGGCAGGAACTTGCAAACTGCACTTAGTGTCCTGGGGATGAAATGGAGGGGAGGTGAAGCAGGAGACAGGGATAGTCAGACACAGGCTTTGGATTCGGGGTAGAACATCAGGGCTATTGCTGTGGTTAGAGCCTCCCTTTCCTTATCTGTGAGGAAGTGGGATGTTGTCTGCCTTTCAGGGGACTTAGGAGGATTAAAAAAGATAGAGTAAGTCAAGCTCCTGGTGGAGGACCTGGCACAGAGTTGCAGATCAATAAATGAGTTGCTAGCTCCTCCTCCTCACCCCCAACACACACAGTTAGTTGGAGGAGTTTGGGAGAGAGGAAGTTTCTGGGGAAGGAATCTTTCACAGAAAGGTGACATCTGGGTAAGGATTTCATGGTGCAGAGCTGATAGGTCCGGCTGTATCACGAAGGGGATGTCAAGCTAAAGGAAGGAGCTGAGGCAAAATTAATAATCATAAAATTATTTGTGATAGTAGCAGGAGGCAGACAAAATGCTTAGGCTGATAGGGGCGGGTCCGCAATGAAACCCCACCTTCAAGCCCAAAACAGCCTGAAGGCTGAAAGACTGGACTGCTGGTTCTGGATGAAACCTGAGGCCCAGAGTGAAAACTTCTGTTCTCACTCAAATAGATTTGCCTACGCTTTCCCAATTGGTTCTTTCTGAATAATGCTTTTTGACCAATTGAATGTTGCCTTTTCTGATACTACCTGCGGCCTGCCCCTCCCACATCCTGTGCCTCTAAAATCCCCAGACTCAGCCACCCTGGAGGAGACCACCTTCCCCTCTCCTCTCCACTGAGAGCTATTTCATCACTTAATAAAATTCTCTGCCTTCATCACCCTTCAATTATCAGTGTTACCTCATTCTTCTTGGACATGGGACAAGAATTTGGGACCCACTGAACACAGGTACTCAGGAGGCTATAACACTGTGGCCCTCTGCCCTCAATGGGCGGAGGGCAGCTGCCTCACTTGATGGGAATTAGTAATGGGGCTGAGCCAGCCCCAGAGCTACGGGATGGAATGGGGCAAGGGGGTGACTGAGCTGTTAACATGCCACCATCTTTTGGGCTGCGGATGGTGGGACTAAAAGAGCTAATGAGCACAATGTAACACCCTTACAGGGCTTCGGGATCATGGGCACCGCTGCCTAGGCACCACTGCATTCCCTTTGGGGCGACACACCTGGTCCAGCTGTAAGCCCTGCATGGAGCCCACCCCTGTACCAGCATTTGGAATGGCTGGCCCAACCCCACACTCACTCACACACCCCCTCCCACCAGGGCCTGAGCGGGCAGTAGCAGCTGCTGTGGGATCTGCGCCGGAGTGCAAGCCAGAAGCTGCCTGGCAGGCCCAGTGGACAGGGTGCCTCCTGCCAAGTGCCCGGCAAAGGGTCTGAGAAAAATCCTCCATCATTTGGGCCAAGCTTGAGAACTGCAGCCCAGGATACATCATCAGTTTGCCTTGGAGAGTGCTCTGGAGAATATTTATAAAGAAGAAAAGATAGATCAGGAGAAAGGGTGATGACAAAACTTATTTATCAGGAATTCTCATTTGTCTATGGAATTAGTATTGGTTAGTGATTGGCTATTCTTGTTGAAGTACAGGATGTATGGCATTTTTGTGGCCATTTGGCTTCAGTTAGTCTAGAGCCCCATGGCACGGGGCTTCAAGAGATAATTATTTAGCTCAAGGGGGAGTGAGACCTGACTGCTGTTATATTTTACATGCTTTTCTGGGCCTAATAATTTAAAGGGACTCACATTGTTCTGATAAATAGTTATTTTTCTTCTTCAAGGAGGAATGGTTCCAAGTAGAGGAGAACTCAGAGAGCACGCGGTGCCCAGACGTGGTTAGTTATGTGCAAGAGGAAGATGATAATCTTGTTACATGTTTGCACTTTAAATAGTCACCACCCTTATTCTTCACACCCCCCAAGGATGACTTGTTCTTTGGATTCTGACCTTCCAGAATACCTCATCTAAATTAATTATTGCACGTATAAGAAAACTGAGGTTGGGACAGGACATCTGATGTACCCTGAATAAGAGGTGAAAGGGTTACAAAGCGTGTCAGGCACTAGGACTGTGAAGTTCCCAGCATGCTCTCTGCAGCACATCCCTACATGGGGAAGCACCATGGCGGTGGGGGGAGGCGTGTAGGGGACATTTATAGGTTTAGATCTGTGCTGCTTAATGCCAGCTGCACTTCAGAGTCATCTGGCTTGCTTAAAAAATTAATATCGGCCAGGTGTGGTGGCTTATGCATGTAATCCACGCACTTTGGGAGGCTGGGGTGGGTGGATCACCTGAGGTCAGGAGTTTGAGTTCAGCTTGACCAACGTGGTGAAACCCTTCTCTACTAAAAATGCAAAAATTAGCCAGTTGTGGTAGTGCACACCTGTAATCTCAGCTACTGGTGAGGCTGAGGCAGGAGAATTGCCTGAATCTGAGAGGCAGAGGTTGCAGTGAGCCGAGATCGCGCCATCGCGCTCCAGGCTGTGCAACAAGAGCAAATCTCTGTCTCGGGGAAAAAAAAATATCGATGGCCAGACCTCACCTCAAATCAGTTACATCAGAATCTCCTGGGATGGGGCCTTGCACCTGGATATCAAATGCTCCTGGGGATTCTAATTTGCAGTATTTGCAAAGTGGGTATTGCGCGTGAGGCAGGGTGTCATTCACTTACCATGCTGGGGCACTGACGTCTACCGGTGAATAAGCCACATGATCCCTGGCGTCGTGGGGCTTTTTAACAGGTGCATTTATTTCAGAAATGTTTATTGAGTACCACTTGGCTAGTCCCGGAGGATAGACAGTGGTTCAAAGAAATAGCATTTATTCAGCAGTCTGTGCCAGGCATGATTCCAAATGCCGTAAGTCTCATCACAGGTATGATTACCCCCATTTACAGTTACGGAGACCAAGACTCAAAAACACCAGCTTGCTTTAGGTCTTTGAAATAGCTGGACAAACCTCCTGAGGGAGCCAGTAGGTGGTCCTGGTGCCTCAGGGACTGGGGGCTTTGAGGACAGCCCCTCCCTTTGTCTCAGGAGCTTGGCTGAGAGGCCCCCGAGGCCTGTAAAAGCATTTCAATTTGTTTTGAACTTGGGGGATGGATTCTTAAAATACCAGCAGGAGGTATCAAAATGAATAATATATATGTACAAAAGCAGCTTAGTCCATTTAGGAAAAAACTCTTTAAAATATATTTCAGGGCTCACTCCAGTGTTCCATGCATGTATAATGGCTCAGAGGAGGTTTATTGGCTCCCAGCCTTTATTTTGATTAATTTGCAAATGAGATTTTTTTCTCTATACATCAGCCTATTCCTTCAAATTTTTAATGAGATATCTGAACTAATATGGCTTTTATAATTTGCATCACAATGCTTAGGAGCCCAGCACATGATTGCTACAGATAAGGCTTGTGTGGAACGGGGGAGCATGGCTCCGGTTCATGGCTCAAGGGAGGGTTCAGGACTACCAACAGCTCAGGCTTGTGCGTCCATGGGGATACAGGGTCTAGGGCCCTTTGATCTTGGTAGCTTTCCACCAGGCCAGTCTCTGAGATGGGCAGCGAAGGGCAAGTAGAATCCACCAGCCCCTAATCTCTCCTGCCTTCCTTTTTGTCACAAAATTAATTTATGGCTCCTGAGTGCTAAGCCTTGTACCTGTAGACAAACGGAGTAATTACTCCTGGGAGAAATAGAAAAACATGTATTCAGCCTATATGGAAGGCTGCAGGGCTTCAGCGGGTGACCTGAGAGTGGGCACCGGGTGAGGGTGTCCTGCCAGTGTTATAGGAATCCCGGAATCATGGAGGCCCTTCCGTCAGTGTTTTCATGTTGCTGGAGGCTCAGAGAGTGGAAGAGACTTGTCCACCAGCTGCATTCTCTGGGACAGAAAACTGGGAAGGCCACCTGATGATGATGGGAGGGGGAGGGGTGGGTAGCTGCCACGAGGCTCAGAGCTTCAGTTTTGCTCTTGCCTGACAAGCAGGATGACTTCTGGCAACTCAATGCCTCTCTGTTCTTTATCGAACGAGGGGGTTGAATTAGGACAGAACAGTCACCTGTGGCTTAACAACAGGTTTATATTCTGAGAAATGTGTCCTTTGGCGATTTTGTCATTGTGTGAACATCATGGTGTGTACTCACACAACGTAGATGGCACCGCCTGCTATGCACCTGGGTCATGTGGTGTCGCCTATTGTTCCTGGGCTGCTCACCCATCCAGCGCGGACTCCACTGAACACTGGCCATTGTAACACAATGCTAAGAATTTGTTTAGCGAAACACGGAAAAGGCACAGTAAAAATATAATCTTTTGGGACCTCCGTTATATTAGACGGGCATGACTGCCTCGTCTCTGGAGGTGGGGGCGAGGACTGACCAGGTGAGCCTGAGCCCCCATCCAGTGGGCACCGGGCTCAGGTGGGCTCTCGACAGGTCTTGGGAACTGACAGAGGAGCCAGGGTCTGAGGCCCCGGCAGGTTTCATACAGGGATGGCCAGAAAAGCGCTCCCACGTCCTGTGACGTTCCCATTGCTCCGTCTTGGGTTTAAGATCCCCTTGTGACTTAGTTTCTCCCAAAGTCAGTTTCTCCAAGAAAAGGAGGCCCCATTGCAGCAGAGGGCTTTCGAGCTCTAGGGAGAGGATAGGGATGTAGCGAGTTGTTCTCCCGCCTCTGATAATCAGAGCCCACGTGCAAGTCAACAAGCGCAGGGCGGGGTCCTGGGGGGTTTGGCCGGAGCTGCTCGCAGCCGCAGGGCCCCAGGCGCGTTGGGACGGCAGGGGGCGCTGTCCGCAAAGTGTTGCTTCCCGGCCGAACCGCAGATGCGCGCGTGCGCGGTGCCGGGGCTCGGTGGCTGGGGCTGGGCCGTGGGCGGGGCCGGGAGCCGGGTTGGGGCCACGCCCTCCTCTGCCGAGGGCTGCAGGGCGCTCGCTCTCCGCTGGGCTGGTCCCCCGCGTTGTAGAACAATGTGCTTCTGCAAAAGTTGTTTATTATTCTGACGGTGGAATGTGCTCCTTGGAGACAATCAAAACATGCAGAAACTAGAACCCCGCGGCCGCTCCTTTCGGAGACTGCGGGCGGCTGTCCTGGGCGTGGGCTGCGGCCCCGCGGGCCCACGCGTATTCTGGGGCTCTAGTTTAGTCCCGCGTGTGTAGGAGTCGTGTTCACTTCCTCGGCGCCCGGCGCCTTCCGCGCACCCCTCGGAGCGCCTCGGTTCATGGTGCGGTGGTGCGGGCTCCGGGGCAGAGTAGGGTCCACCCCACCTCCCGCGCCACGGCGAGCTCGGCAGGTGATGGTCACCTGCGCATCCGTTGGGTCGAGGGCAGGGCCTCCCAGACTCTGCCCGGAGCCCCTGGCTGTGTTGGGCTGTGCTGGGAGGGATCTGAGTGGTGGTCTTTGGGCCCCTGCGGGCCTCAGTGTTTGCCACTGTGCAATGGCCTGACTCATACCTGTCCTGGTGATGGGGGAGGGGAGTTATGCAGGGAGTTGGGAGGATGCGGGGCCTGGTTCCTGCCTGGCTGGGGCCCACCTTGATCTGTGTGACCCTGCTGACCCCTGTCCACTGGTCACTGAGATAGTGACAGTCCGGGGCTGGCCGGGTCTGGCAGGCCCTGGGTATGTGGATGCCAGAGGGAGGAGAAATAGCTTTTCCTCACCGTCCTAAGTTCTTGCCTGGCACTCATATAAGAGTGAGACTAACAAGAGAAAAACGCATTTATTTAATATAAATTTTACCTGAGACAGGAGCCTTCATAAGGAAATGAAGACCTAAAGAAATGGGTAAACCTGTGTGTTTTTTATGCTTAGTTTGATAAAAAAGTGGATAGTTCTAGAAAAGTCTGGATAAAAATATTTGTGGTAACGGTAATAGGGACTTGGCCAGGCCTGTATGTTCACTGTCTCCTCTGTGGCCCTATGTCTTCAGAAGTGAGGATGTTCCTTTCTTCTGGGGCTAGGGAGGCCAACACCTGCATGAGGGCTTTACGTCTTGCTTCAGGGAAGAAGGGAGGGTGGGAGGTGAAATTGACCTTTCTGCTTCTGCTGTTTCCTCAAATGCCAAGGTGCCATATTTTGGGGTATCATGTCCAGAACCCCATCAGTGCCAAGGGCAAGGCTGCTGCCGAGGGCCCAGTCCTGGATTTACCTTGGACTTCTTGGGTGGGAGGGCCTGAGGAAGGGTGATACCCATAGGTGGAAGCTTGTGTCTGTGTCCCAGGAGGCAAGTTACCAGCTGTGTGACCTGGGACCAGTCACATAACCTCTGGAGTCCCAGGGTCCTCATGTAGAAATGGGAGCAGCGGGCTGTAGGGAGGGTGGTCTTGGTGCTTGGTCCTGACTGTAGCTCCCTCTGCCCCCGACCTGTGCCTCTGAAGATTCTCAAACTCTTGAGCCCTCTGGGATCACCTGAGGCTTGATAAACACACAGGTGCCCTGGCCCTGCTCTGACAGGTGGCTTCATTCAGTATGGGTGGCACCAGGAATCCTGCTGGGAACCCTCTTAGGGTCTGGTCAGGGACCCCCCAGGCCCCAGCACAGGGCAAGGAAGTGCCAGGGCCATGGGACATCAGGGAGGTACCCACTCCAGGCCCACCAATCCCACAAGGCTCTGTTGGGAAAGATTTTAGTGGTTTGGGTGAGGACACTGAATCGGTGTTCCACTTAAGAGGGCTCAGGGAAGCGAGGACACCCCGGGACACCCCGGGTGGTAGGTCCCAATCCTGGCTTCAGTTGACTGGGGCCTGGTTTCTAATCCTGGGCTCACTTGCCCAGTGCCTGTCTCTCCCCAGTCTCAATCTGATGAGTGAATGAATGGTGATGATTACCCTTCCTTTATAGAGGGCTGGTTCATGCATCGGATTCCTCAATTCCCACCAGCCTTGAAAAGCCATGGCTCGTAGGACCCAGGCCCAGGGAGCCCAGACAGCTCTTACCAGAGTCTTCAGGTGGGGCGCTGAGGCTGGATTCCCCAGCCCTGGCCCCGGACAGCCCGGACCGTGCTGTGAAGTGGAGCTCCAACCCCATGTTCTCCACCCAAGAGTGGGCCTGGCTGGTTTGGTAAGTGTGGCCGGGGGATTGGGCTGGGGCCAGCGTGTCTGGAGGCCTGGGGTAACAGGAGGGCAGCGTCTGTCCCTGGCTACCTCAACCCCTCACCTGTTCCTGTTGCCTGGGGTTAGGGTTGGTGAGTTGTGACTCCACTCTCCTGCCTAGGTGGGTGGCCCTCTCTGGAAAGGGTCTGCCAGCCTGCCCTGTAGAGGAGTGGGTGTGCTCTCCTGGGGTGGGAGGGGCCTTGCCTTTCTGTTTGGAGGAATGCCTGCCTCAGTGGTGCATTTGGGAGAGAGCAGCCCCTCCTCGCTTATTTAGGCTTCTCCACCTTCAGGTGAGCAGAGGGGCGGTGTGGGGCCTGCATCATCAGCTGCGCCTGATCTTGTGTGCCGGGACTCTGCCTCCTGCCCGGGCTGTTGGTGGTTTCATCGCCAGACCATGTTTGTCTGGGTCACCACGCACCCTGCAAGCAGCCCTGTCTGTGGTGGCCAGACCAGGCCCTACCCATGGTCAGCCGCTTTTCCAGCAGAAAACTCAGCCCCTTTGGAGTCCCCCGCCACAGCCCTGCTTGGAGCTTTGAAGGTAGGAGCCAGAGGGGCAAAGTCAACATTGCAGGGAGAGTAGACAGCTGAAGACCCAGTCTGGCCTGGCCGAGATGCTGGGCAGCTACAAAGGGACAGTGTGAGGGAGGCCTGGCAGCAGAAGGGACTCCTTCAGTTCTCCGAGAAAGGGATTTGCCTGCTAATTAGGCGGGAGGGCCCTAGTGGTGTGTGGCTGCAGGGAGGGGTGGGATGGGTGGTGGAGCTGGTGACTTTGTTTGGGGAAGAGCCTGCTGGTTCTCAGCTTCTAGAACCTTTCAGTACACACCTGACCACACAGACCAGCTGCTCCAGAGTCAGGCAGGGAGCTCCTTAAACAATGGCGGTGCTCCAGCCTGAGCCCAGGCCTCCTGGCTGAGGGGGTCCAATATACCAGGCCTCTGCCCAGTGCTTTGCAGCCATCAGGCCTTCCTACCCCTGCCCCTCAGCCTCCTGCTGCCTGATTTGGGGGTGCCTTCAGCCCGAGGGTGAGTGGAGGCAGGCTTGCTCATTTACTCGGTGTGCTGGGTTAATCTGTTCACATTCTCCACATACCCTGTCGGGAGAAAGGCTGAAGCACCAGTCTCTCATTTCATCTCACAGCTGGAAGGTCTGTTATTAGCCCCGTCCTACAGGTGAGAAAACTGAGGCCCCAAGAGGTTAACTGACTTGTGCATGGCATGCTGGGGGCGGGCTTCTTCCCACCATTCCGCCTTCTGAGTGTGGGTGGGGATTGTGCATGTGAGGTTCTGAAAAGCTCCTGTGGTTGGACTGTGTAGCCCTCTGCTCCAGGTAACCTCTTGCCACCGTGTCCTGTGGTCTCACTGCACATGGGACACCCTGGTTCTGGGGGAAGTGAAGAAGAGTCCTTTAAAAGTGCTGATGGGGGCCGGGTGCGGTGGCTCATGTCTGTAATCCCAGCATTTTGGGAGGCTGAGGTGGGTGGATCACGAGGTCAGGAGTTCGAGACCAGCCTGGTCAACATAGTGAAACCCCATCTCTGCTAAAAAATACAAAAAAAAAAAAAGTGGCCAGGCATGGTGGTGGGCATCTGTAATCACACCTACTCGGGAGGCTGAGGCAGGAGAATCACTTGAACCCGGGAGGCGGAGGTTGCAGGGAGCTGAGATAGCACCATTGCACTCCAGCCTGGATGACAGAGCGAGACTGTCTCAAAAAAAGAAAAGTGCTGATGGATAGCGTGAAGCCAGGCCTGGGGAGGGACCCCCCTGCAGGATGGCCAGGCATGCACGTGATATCCTGTTGTCCCATGCAGCAGTGATGGCAGTTGAGAGTCATTTCCGGACCCTTCTGGAGAGGTTCCTATCCTTGTAATGGCAACAACTTGTTGGTTTAAGAATGGTCTGAATGCATCTTGGTGGGCATCTTGGTGGGCATCTGGTGGGTTCATGGGAGGTCACCTGACTTTGTGCCCACTGTCAGTGCCTGGCATGGAGGCTGGCCCCAGTGGACATTTGTTCTGGGTTGGTTAAGAGTGAGGGAAATGGATCGTAAAAGATGGGGCCAAAGGGGCAATCACCTATCTGCTGCTGGAGGGATGGTTCTGGGGTTGAGCAGGGGTCAGTGGTCTTGCCAGAAGCCGAGAGGGGGTGCTGGGATCAGGTCGGACAGAAGGGTCCTGAGCAAGGGGGAGCCTGGGAGACTCCCTCCAGCGCTGAGGTGCTGGGCAGTGCTGGGCTAACCATGGGCACAGGCCTGGGGCTTGCAGGCTAAAGCTGCTGGGGCACCGCCTGGTCCCCATCGTTCCCTGTCCTGCCTGTGGGGCAGCAGACTGGCTATGGGGCAACACGCCCCTCCCTGCAATGCTGCTGACTAGCATCAGGCAGGAGGATTTGGGGACGTCCCTACTGCAGGCCCCTCACCTCTCACGGGGGCCCTGGCACCATGAATTCCTGTGTAAATTATTCTGTGGCCAGGGTGAAGGGAGAGCTGTGATTCCCATTGGTCCTCTCTCAAGGACTCAGAAGAATGCGCTTGGACAGGTAAAAAATGGAAAAGCTTTGCTTAGCTAGCAGATTGCTCCCGAAGCAATTCACAGTTTGGATTGAAAAAGCAGGTTGCAATGTCTTAGGCCATCCCTTGGGACCCTGCCCTCTGAGGCCTGGCAGGTTTTTCATTCTGGTGAGAGAAGTCTTGGCTGGGGCCCTGTGAGGCTGAATGGAGCCCAAAAGGGCCATCAGGTGTCCTGATTGTGGAGGAATTCAACAGTGTTGGTTCCTTGCCTCTGCTTTGGTTTTTAAATGGAGGATCAGGCCAGAGAGATTCTGGAAATAAATGTGACTTCCTCAGCCCCCGAAGAGCTAGCCCAGGCTGGGCACAGTGGCTCACACCTGTAATCCCAGCACTATGGGAGGCTGAGGCAAGAGGATCACTTGAGCCCAGGAATTTGAAACCAACCTGGGCAACATAGTGGGACCCCATATCTAAAAAAAAAAAAAAATTAGCCAGTGTGGTGGCATGCACCTGTGGTCTTAGCTACTGGAGAGGCTGAGTAGATCAGCCTACTCATTCAGCAAGTAGATAAAGAGATGTACCACTCACTATCTTGAGTTATTCATGAGGTGGGAGGACCACGTGAACCCCAAAGGAGCTTGAGGCTACAGTGAGCCATGATTGCACTACTGCACTTCAGCCTAGGTGTCAGTGAGACCCTGTCTCAGAAAAAAAAAAAAAAAAAAAGACCTTGAGCTGTGTCTGTCATTTTTGGGATTGCAAAGACTCAGAGTGATGGCTGTCGATTCCACAGACTGGCCAGAGGGGCTTGCAGAGTGGGCGAGGTGCCCGCCTGGGACTGTGGCATGCAGCTGACTCGGTGGTGCGTGGAGTGTGCCTGAGTCAGTCAGGTCTGCCTTGGTGCCAGCAGGCAGGCATGGCGGCCAAGCTGGGGTGTGTCAGGGAGCTCAACTAGATTTAATTTTATTTAGAAAAAACATTGCATGAGATATTTCTTGAGTCTGAGTATCGTGGAGCAAATTCATGCTTGTCACACAAATAAAAATAATATTTGTGGGCCAGGTGTGGTGGCCCATGCCTGTAATCCCAGCACTTTGGGAGGCTAAGGCGGGCGGATCACTTGAGGTTGGGAGTTTGAGACCAGCCTGACCAACATGGAGAAACCCCATCTATACTAAAAACACACACACACACACACACTTAACCAATTAACCGGGTGTGGTGGTGCATGCCTGTAATCCCAGCTACTCAGGTGGCTGAGGCAGGATAATTGCTTGAACTTGGGAAGTGGAGGTTGCGGTGAGCTGAGATTGTGCCATTGCACTCCAGCCTGGGCATCAAGAGTGAAACTCCGTCTCAAAAAATCTGCATACATTTGTGACTGGCAGCTGCTTTATAAGTCTGTAGAGTGGATTCCTGTGCTTGGGGTGGACCTATGTTGTCAGTGGGGTTGAGATGGAGTCTCATTCTTGTTTCCCAGGCTGGAGTGCAGTGGCACAATCTTGGCTCACTGCAACCTCTGCCTCCTGGATTTAAGTGATTCTCCTGCCTCAGCCTTCTGAGTAACTGGGATTACTGGCATCTGCCACCACACCTAGCTAATTTTTTTTGTATTTATGGTAGAGACAGGGTTTCAGCATGTTGGCCAGGCTGGTTTGGAACTCCTGACCTGAGGTGATCTGCCCTCCTCAGCCTCCCAAAGTGCTGGGATTACAGGCATAAGCCACTGCGCCTGGGCCCTTAGGGTTTTACTATGTTTATTTTACAGACAAGGGATCTGAGGGTCTGCCTAGCACCAGCTTCACATGGTGTCAGAGGCAGAGCTGGGGCAGGGTCCCCACTACTCGGCCCCTCTGTGAGCCTAGAGGTCCTCAGGCTTGGAGCACTCCAGGGACATGTGGGCACTTTTACAACATCTGCACATCTTGCCAAGGGTGGGTCTGACACATACATGTGTCTATATACTTAATTGTTATTTTTGGAGACAGGTTCTCACTCACTCTGCCACCCAGGCTGCGGTACAGTGGTGTGATCATAGTTCACTGTAACCTCAAACTTCTGGGCTCAATCACTTCTTCTGCCTCAGCTTCCTGAGTAGCTGGGACTGCAGGTGTGTGCCCACCATGCCTGGCTAATTAAAAAAAAATTTTTTTTTTTTTTTGAGACAGTGTCTTGCTCTGTTACCAAGGCTGGAGTGCAGTGGCGTGATCTCAGCTCACTGCAACCTCTGCCTCCCAGGTCCAGGTGATTCTCCTGGCTCAGGCTCCCAAGTAGCTGGGACTACAGGCATGCGCCACCATGCTCGACTAGTTATTTTTTTTAGATGGAGTCTTGCCCTGTTGCCAGGCTGGAGTGCAATGGTGCGAACTTGGTTCACGGCAACCTCTACCTCCAGGGTTCAAGCGATTCTCCTGCCTCAGCCTCCCCAGTAGCTGGGACTACAGGTGTGTGCCACCATGCCCAACTAATTTTTGTATTTTTAGTAGAGATGGGGTTTCACCATGTTGGCCAGGATGGTCTTGATCTCTTGACCTTGTGATCTGCCTGCCTCAGCCTCCCAAAATGCTGGGATTACAGGCTTGAGCCATCCATGCCCAGCCAAAAAAAATTTATTTTTAGAGATGAGGCCTTGCTATGTTGCCCAGCCTGGCCTCAAGTAATCCACTGTTCTTGGGCTCCCAAAGTGTTGAGATTACAGGCGTGAAGCACTTCACCTGGCCTCCATGCACATTTTAACAGACTTTCCAGATGCTTCTGCTGCACGGCCAGGGTTGAAAACCCCTGGAGTAAAGTTTCAGTGACCCAAGCAAGAAGATTCGATTGGGTCAGCGAGTAGATGAAGAGATGTACCATCCACTGCCTTCAGTTAGTCATGACTTCCTCTAGTGATAGTTGTTGACCAGTTTGTTTTCCTGGGACTTCACCAGACCATGCAGTTGAGATGATGTGTTCAGTGCTGACCCACTGCCACCACTGTGTGTTTAGAACCCATAATTCGGTCACTTTATTGAGTACCTGCTGTGTATTGAGGCCGGGGATGCTGAGGTGGGTACTACAGAGAGAGCCCTGAATATTGGGATGCTCATTTTAGCTTTACACATTCTGTGGCTCTGTCAGGGGACACCCATCTGTGGCATAGCCTGGGCAGGGTGATGACAGAGGCTTCTGGTGCCTCCATCTCTAGATAGGGTCTTGTCTGTACTGTCCTTGGGTGCCCATTCTGGCTCTGATGTTGTTGGCTGGAAGCCCAGGGCCCCCAGCTAACCTTCTCCGCCCAGCGTTCTCTCAGTTTGTCCTGTCTGCATTGATCATAGTCTGTAATCCCTGGTATGCGGCACATGAATTAAACAGTGTCCTCCACAGGAAGGGCTTTGATCTCCCTCCCCAGCTCTGACAGGTGGCTTTATTGATGTCGCTGCTTCTTTCCGATAGTGCCTGCGAAAGCTGTTCCTCTTTTCCACCACGAGAGGCGCCTCTTGTTTCCAGTGATTTATTGCATTTACAACGTTGTTGTTCACAAAGAACCACATATTTATTCAAGCACAGAAGTTTGTTTCCCACAAATACACATGTGAAGGAAAACCAGAAGAGTCAGAGTGTGGGAGGCCTTCCCAGCAAGGGGGAGACGTTGGTTTACTTGATTTCCACAGCACAGCTGCCCCTGCCCGGCTGTGCACCTTGAATCAATTTGCAGACAGCTGCCAAGAAAAGCTTGAGGTGCATTAATTTCAGAAATTGACGAGCAATTCAAAATTGAACCAGGGTCTATTGGGTATTTACAGTGCCAGGGTCCAAGCCAGGGCCAGAGAATGAAAGCTGATGAAAGACAGATAGCATCTCAAGGTTGTGGGTGAGGAGAGACAAAAACAGCAGAACTCATACGAGTCAGGTTGAAGTGGCTGGGACAGAGCTGGGGATGAGCACCGAGAAGCTGGAGCGTCAGAGGAGGAGCTGGAGTGTCAGCATTGCAAGGAGGAGCTGGGGAGTCAGGAGGAGCTGGGGATTCTGGGAAGAGCATGGGGGAGCTGGGGAGTCGGGAGGAGCTGGGGAGTCAGGGGAGGAGCTGGGGAATCGGGAGGAGCTGGGGAGTCGGGAGGAGCTGGGGAATTGGGAGGACCTGGGGAGTCGGGAGGAGCTGGGGAGTCAGGAGGAGCTGGGGATTCTGGGAAGAGCATGGGGGAGCTGGGCAGTCGGGAGGAGCTGGGGAGTCAGGGGAGGAGCTGGGGAGTCAGGAGGAGCTGGGGANGAGCTGGGGAGTCAGGAGGAGCTGGGGATTCTGGGAGGAGCATGGGGGAGCTGGGCAGTCGGGAGGAGCTGGGGAGTCAGGGGAGGAGCTGGGGAATCGGGAGGCACTGGGGAGTTGGGAGGAGCTAGGGAGTCAGGAGGAGCTGGGGAGTCAGGGGAGGAGCTGGGGAGTCAGGAGGAGCTAGGGATTCTGGGTGGAGCATGGGGGATATGGGGAGTCAGGAGAGGAGCACAGAGGAGATGGGGAGTTGGGAGGAGATGGGGAGGAGGTGGGGAGTCAAGAAGGAACTGGGGAGGAGCTAGGGAGTTGGGAGGAGCACAGAGGAGCTGGGGAGTCAGGGAAGGAGCATGGAGGAGCTGGGAGCTGGGGAGTCAGGAGGAGCTGGGGAGGAGCTGGGGAGTTGGGAGGAGCATGAAGGAGATGGGGAGTCAGGGGAGGAGTATGGAGGAGCTGGGGAATCGGGAGGACCTCGGGAGTCAGGGGAGGGGCATGAAGCAGCTGGGGAGTTGGGGGAGGAGCTGGGGAGGAGGTGCCATTAAATCAGGCCTTGCAGCCTGGGAGGAGTGTGAGCCTCAAGGGAAAGGGAGTCTGGCCCAGGGGCTTTGTGTTGGGACACGCCTGCTTCTGCTTAGCTGCAGAGTGGACAGAGTAGATTGAAGGGAGCCAGCCAGGCAACTTCCCCAGGCCCTTGACCTGTGAGGATACAACAGACTCACAGAAAATAGGCTGAATTGGCAAAATGTACAAAGACTCCGCCCCGACACCTTGCAAGGCTCTGAGAAGTGGAGAGAAATGAACAGCCTCTCAAAGTGCCTCTGCGGCAGTTGCCTGGGCTGGAAAGTCCCATGTCATCAAGGCTTTATTTTGCACACGACGTAGGTAGTGTTGGTTTCTTACTGCAGTCAACAAATATGTCTGAACAAATAGATGAAGAATATTAGTTGGAAGGTACCAAATTATAAACCTTCTTGGGTACCTGCTGTGCATCTGGCTCTTAGAGAGGGGCGCGTGTGCTGAGCTGTGCAACCTCTTTGGTCCCCAAGCTGAGGGCCTGGAGCACTGGATGGATCTGCCACTCATCCTCACTCCTGCATTGAGGTGCCTGGGCAGGCTCTCCAAGGCCTGTGCTGTGGAATTCAATGGCCTGGGGGAGAAGCTGGGTCCAATATGGGCCCTCCTGGCTGGTACCAGTGGGCCCTGGCAAGCCTGTTGCTATCTGCAAGGCCTTCTCAGTAGCCTTCCTCCCTCTTCAACAGCCTTTTTACTGGGCTAGGACTCTTTCCACCCTTGGAAAGGCCAGGGAGGGGGTTGTGCACACAGCGCCTGGGATTTTTGGTGCTTAAGGGGGCGAGACACTCCCTGCTTATTGTTCTTGGCAAATGCCTCCTGAATGAGGGATGCCTTCCTGCCAGCTCCCCACACTGAGATCTCTGCTGACAATTGGGGAACAGCAGAGGTAGGGTGGAGATTGATCACTAAATCTCTCGGAAGTTTCAAGTCGCAGGTATGCCCTTGGTGTTGGAAAGGCCAAGAAAAGCACCCTCATTGCTTGCCTACAGAATGCTTCTGGGCACCATTCAGTGGGCCTAGCTCAGGCCTCCTTAGCTTGGCTTTGCCCATCAAGTAGATCTGCTTGGAGTGAACTAGGGGCTGAAGGAAAACTGGTATAAAAGTAATACATGCTCCTTGAAAGCCCCTTAATAATAAAAAATATACAGGAGGAGGGAAGAATCATCCATAATCCCGTCGGCAGACAGAACTCTTGGAGAGGCTCACAGCTTTCCTTCTGGGCCTTCTGCCCGTACCCTTGTATAACTCTTCCTTCCAAAATTGGGCCCCATGGGCACCACAGAGTCTGGTAAGGCTGAAGTGAACTCATCTTCCAAGGTTACCTGAAGGGGCACATTCGTAGCCTCCCTTTGCTCCTACAGATGTAGAGCAAGCAGGCCCTCACGCTGCACGGGTGGACAGGTGTGGAGGGAACTGTCCACCCCTCCCTGCTGAGCCAGGGTGGGCCAGAGGTGCATCTGCACCATTGGCCACGCCCAGCATCTTCACATCTGTCCTGACCCTTTCCCGCCTGGACTCGTCTACACAACCTTTTTCCTTCTTGGGCGTAGGGCTCCTCCATCCCTCCTGGCTGCATCCTCCGTGGGGGATGATTCTTTCCCCAAATGGCATTGGTGAGTCCATGCCACCAGGTTTGCAATAAACATGCAGAACCTAGGCTGTGTTGGGCGGGGCAGGAGTTGGCAGTCTTCAAGGGGACAAGCCCAGTGCCCAGTTATTCTTCCTTTCCCCTGCCGTCCGCCTCTCTTTCCTTCCTTCCCTCCTTCCTTCCTTCTGTCCTTCCTTCCTCCCCTCCCCCCTCCCTCCCTCCCTCTTTTTCTCCCTTTCCTTCTTTCAAGACAGGGATCTTGCTATGTCGCCCAGGCTGGTCTTGAACTCCTGGCCTCAAGTGATCCTCCTGCCTCAGCCTCCTGAGTAGCTGGAATTACAGGTGTGCACCTGGCTCCCCACGCCATCTCTGAATCACATTCACTGGGTGCTGAAGTGTCAGGATCCCACTTCATTCTCCCGGGACCCCAAGGCAGGCACTGCCGTTAGCACCACTGAGTACGTGTGACTCAGCAAGTTCTGTCAATGTTGCCCTCCTGCGCTGAGAGGGCACTGCCATCTGCACACTGTGCTGGATGCCTGCCACGCAGCGTTGGGTCTCAGTCTCACAATAGCCCTGAGGAGGCAGCGTCATAGCGCCCATTTCACAGATGTAAAAATGGAAGCCTGGGAACCAGGTCAGTGCTGGCCACGCAAGGGTGACGAGGTGCAGTCCCGGCCCCGGAGGAGCTCCTGGTCCACTGAAGGCATTCTTCCTGACTCTAGGGCACTCTCCGACCACGTCAGCAAAGAAGCCAGGCAGGGCCAGGTGCTCCGCCATCTTCTTTCCCTGCCTCCCCTTCTCCATTTCCTAATCCGTCAATCCCCAGAGCAGGCGCTGGACCTGCGGCCTGTGCCCGTGACCACTCAGCTGATTTGAGGGGAGCAGGGTGGGTGCTGCGGTGGGAGGAGGAGGAGAGAAGAATTGAGAAAAGGGTACAGGAGGGCGTCCTGAAGGCTCGCATGCCGTCCATGTGGCTTTCACTCCAGAAGAGGGCACAGTGTGGGGGGCCTACCTGGTGCCTACAGCCGGGCTCCGTCTGAAAAGAAGCCTGGCAGCCAAGAGGAAGAGGGGCTGCTGGTAGGGAACCCCATGCCCTCTTGTTCCTCGGAGACCCCGGAAGATCTCAAAGAAAGGGGCAGAGCCACAGTCTTCCAAGGCCTCAGCAGGGGCTTTCGTGTGAGAGAAAACTCAGGCACCGCCTCTGTGAACAACCACTCTAGGGACTTAGTGGCTGGGAGGGACACCAGCTGCCACCACTTGGAGGCTGTGCCCGGGGATGTGGGCTGGAGACACACCGGCTCTTTGAAGTGGAATTTTCACAAAATTCCTTTGTACCCAAGTTCACAAATCTGTAATCTCACCTGGGATGATGGGGTAGGGGTCGGGGCAGGAGAGGATTGCAGTCTTTGAGACTCCGTGGGGCTTTGTCTGCCACCGGCCGGCACTCTGGGGAGAATTTGAATGGGCCAAGGGGATGGAGGCCTCAGGTGGACTTGATTTCTGCTCACCTGCCTGCAGGAGGCTGATGGCTCTTTAATAACAAGCGTTTCTCCTGTCCAAAAACCTGCAGGAACGATTGCGGGGATGACAGCACTTCCCCCAGTTCCTCACCTCATCCTCTGCCTCCTGTCTGGCTTGCGGGCCATCATCTGGAAGGAGGAAGTGATATGATGTGACGTCTTTATTAACAGTGCCTTTGGGAGAAGCAGGAGGGGAGCCGGGGTACTTGGAGGAACTAATGTGGCCCCTACAGAACCTGAGTGGAGGGGCTCCAAGGGCACCGGCAGGCAAGGTGGCCTTACAGCACAGCGCCAGGGCCCCAGGAGCAGACAGACGTGCTGCGGGTATGGGTGTCTATGGAGAGAGGATTCTGTTCCCTCATTGGCTGAGGTTTGCCCACCTGGCCATGGTACTCCACCCCTTCCTCCCACCTCTAGGAAGTCTCTGTCCCAGATGCCATCTTTATTTTTTTTATTTTCATTTTTGAGACAAAATTTCATTCCTGTTGCCAGGCTGGAGTGCAATGGCGTGTTCTTGGCTCACTGCAACCTCCACTTCCTGGGTTCAGGCGATTCTGCTGCCTCAGCCTCCTGAGTAGCTGGGACTACAGGCACCTACCACCACACCCAGCTAATTTTTCTGTTTTTAGTAGAAATGGGGTTTCACCGTGTTGGCCAGGCTGGTCTCATACTCTTGACCTTGTGATCCGCCTGACTCAGCCTCCCAAAGTGCTGGGATTAAGGCATGAGCCACCGTGCCTGGTCCCCAGACATCTATCCATTTTATTTTTATTTTATTTTTTATTTTTATACAGAGTCTTGCTCTGCCACCCAGGCTGGAGTGCAATGGTGTGATCTCTACTCACTGCAACCTCTGCCTCCCAGGTTCAAGCAATTCTCAGCCTCCCGAGTAACTGGGATTACAGGCCTCAGGCACCACATCCAACTAATTTTTGTATTTTTAGTAGAGATGGGGTTTCACCATGTTGGCCAGGCTGGTCTCAGGTGACCTGCCTGCCTCAGCCTCCCAAAGATCTGGGATTACAGGCATGAGCCACCACGCCCGGCCCCCAGATACATCTTTAAAGCTCCCTGGAATCAAGTAGTGCTAGCCTGGTCACACCTGGCCTCGGTCCCCAGGTATGTGCTGATGTACTGCTGGGCCCAGCACTTTGAGGGGCTGTGGAAGGGCAAGGGATACATGAGTCCACTGGAGCCATCTTTGGGCTAGACCATGCAACGTCCAGTGTCTCCTGATGCCCTGTTCAGCAGGAAGGTGCCCCGAGGCCTAGGCAGGGATGGTGGGGTGGGGTGGGGGGAGCTTATACAGATTCCACTGTGGACCAAAGGTCTGCAGAGCCACTCCACACACAACTGCCTGGGACCTGCATGGACCTGCATAAGGAGAGTCTCTTTAGCTACAGTCAGATCCTGGGACAGGTCCGGCTGGTGGAGCTCTGTTTCCTGGCATGGTCTTCAGACGATCCAAGGCATCAGGGTGCCACTGGTTTCATGTGGAGCAGGAGAGTGGGTGCAGAGGACCTGCTCCCACGTGTCCCTCAGGGACAAGCATGCCCCTTCCTCTGCCCACCCTACTGAGAGCGCAATTCCTCCATCAACAAGGAAACCCAACAGGGATGAGGCTTGGCTCAGTACAGGGGAGGCTCTAGGTATGCAGCTAACCAGGTGGGTCCCAGACCAGATGGGAACCGCAGCCTCTCCCAAGTACCAGCTTCCTGCGGTGATGAGCATGCTGGCCCAGCCACCCACAGCTATCCCTGGGAGTCATGTGGACTCTGCACTGTCCAAGAGAAGAGCGCCTCCAACCCACTCAGCGTCAGGGGCTGGGGAAAGAGCAGCTCATTGAAAATGGATTGAAGAGAGGATGCAGAGGGTGGGTGAGAAGTGAACACAACCTGTCCTTCCACAGGTGACAGTACCCAGACTCGCTGTCCTGGACTGAGGTTTCTGCACCCCATTCTTTCTGACATAGTTGCTGAAACCCCTAAAGACCGTTCTCTGTCTCCCTCAGTCCCAAGGGAGTGCTTGGTGAACTCTGCCGGCTTAGCATCTACTCTTCTCTTTGTAACTCTGAACTTGCCCGGGAAGGGACATAACAATGCCATTGAAGGAACAGTAGACAAGAGCCCAGGCTGCTGCCCTGTTGTCTCAGGGGTTAATTTGCTTCTCAAAGACTCCATATTAGGAGACGCACCATTCATCGGTCCATGCAACTGTGCTTGCTTAGAAAGATCCTCAGTGCAAATAACTCTGATGTTGTTAAGGTGTAAGCTGCATGATCTAGGACCCAAAATAATTTAGAATGTGCTTCTACTGGGATATCTCATGGGATGACACAGGAAGTGTCCAGGCACCAGCTGGGGGAATTATTTTCAGGTAGGACTCCCAGTAGGAAGTGATCCCTCCCTCCCAGGAAGGTTTCAGGCAGAGTAGTATAGGATTTAGGCAGGCAAACCTAGAGCACATCTTGCCTTCCCTCTTTCTAGATGTGTTGCCTTTGGCAAGTTGCAAACCTTCCTTGAGCCTCAGCGTCTTCATCTCTAAAATTGATAATAATGTTATCCAAGCAATTGGCTTGTTGTAAATGGGTGCTTACAACAGTACCTAGCCCACAGCACTAAATGTGTGGTAGCCATGGAAGAATTCCTGGCAGTGAATATTGGTTAACAGTGGAATGAGGCATTTAAAAAAGGGTACAGATACTCTTTCAAAACTGAGCATTTCAAAAGATATCAAGAACTCTAAAGACATCATGACTTACCTAGTCATTCCACATTTAGAAATGCATCCCAGGAAAATAATCTACGATGCAGTCAAAGGCTTGTGCACAAACATGATTTAACAGCTCGGCTTCTAAAGTGGAAAATGGGAAACAACCTCAATGTCAGACTGTAGAGGATGGTTAGAAAGTGATGAGAAATCCTCCCTCTGGATTGTTAGACATTACACATCAGGCTTTCAAAGAGTATTGTTGATATGGAAAAATGACTACAACACATTGTGAAACAATACAAAATAGTGTGTAGTCAGGGCCCCAGGCTGAATCTAAGCTTTGTCTAGCCCTGAGATTGAGGTCTGGGCATGCCTGGCAGGCTGGTGAGACTCCTAGCAGTCACCTGGAGTTGACTTGCATCTTCAAGTGTCCTCGAAAGAAAAGCTGGCAGATTCTATTCTGGGATCCATGCTCGGAAACTCTGTTTTCTCATTTAATCCTTCTCAGAGACTTGATTGAGATGAAGAACCCACTTTACACCAGCTGAAGGGAAAAGAAAACTGATTGGCCGATTTTCATGTACCTTCCAAACCAGCTGGATCCAGGAGTTGGAAGGTGTCATCAGAATCCCCTCTCCACAGCTGGCATTTAGAGACTGGGCCACCCCAAGAGGCTCTCCCTGCATCATGGCAGAGATGGCTGCCTGCAACCAGGATGCACCTCAAACTTCGTGTCCACTCCACCCAAACAGACAATCCTGTTTAACCAGAAACATTCTGGGAGCACATAGATGAGCCCCTTGGAGACCCATGCCCATCTCTCAACAAGCCATGAATGAATTCACCCTAAGAAAGAACAGGCTGTATCACAGGACGGAAGAAAGCATTTTTGGGGAGAAAATAAATCCTGATGTCGATCACAAATTCTTAGTATTATTATTCTCATTTCACAGATAAAAGTTCAGAGAGGTTGAGGAGCGGAGAGAAAAAAAGTTCAGAGTGGCTAAGTAACTCACTCAAGAGCCACCAACGAGCCAGGATTTTAACGCATGCCTGTGGCCGCTGAAACCTATGCTCAAAACCACTGTCTCACTTTGCTCGTTGGGAAGAGAAGAGAGCCAGCACCCCAGCCTTGAAAGTGGGGGGTCACCCTGAGATCAGCTCCTGGCTCACTCCAAACCTTCCCACCAGAATCCTAGAGGAGCTGCAAGCAGAAGTGGTAAGAGCTGTGTCCACAAAACTGCCAATCAAGGAGCACAGCTGCAAGGAGCTGCTGCTAATTTCTGCTCATTAAAGTCAAAAAGAAATGCACTAGGGGTCTCAGGCAGCTCACAGGATCTCTGCATAGGTTGGACAGCAAGGTTTGAAGGCTATGCAGCCTGGAAAAATGTTCAAAATCATTCTGCAGAACCAGGGGAGATACCCTGAGACCTCTGATGGGTACTGACATGTCCTTGTGTGCTGCTGACTCCACCCGTGTAAGGACTGGCCATCACTGCTTCAACCCAATTCTGGAAGCCTCTAGAACTGACAGTGAGTATCTCCGCTACCCCAAGGCCCCCAACCTGGCATCCACACAGTGACAGACTTTTTGTGTTACTGGCTGTCACATGCATCTAATTGGCAGAACCCTTATCAAAGGTCTGTTTGCCTGGCTGCAAGGGAGGCTACGAAGGTAGGTTTCTGGTATTTGCAGGCTTTATAATGGGTTGAGGCTTCTGCCTTCCACCAAGATATGTGAAGTGGTGAAGGGGCATATCAGGATGCTGTGTGGCCAAAGAGAATGACGTGTCACTCAAGTCTCAATTGGAGGAGAACCATAAGAGAGTGTATATATTAATACATACATGTAGTATTAATTTCCTAGTGCTGCTGCACAAACTGGGTGACTTTGAGTAGCACCAGCCCAGAGCTGTGCTCTCCCCGGCTTCTCGCGCTTGCTGGCGGTGCTCAGTGTTGGTGGTCTTGCAGCTATGCTGCTCTCATCTCTGCCTCCGTCTTCCTACTGTAACTGTGACTTCATGCTTCTCTGTGTGTGTGTCTGCGTCTTTTCTCCTCTTTAAGTAAGGACACCAGTCATATTGGATTTAGGGCTCATCCCTATCACAGGATCCTAACTTATAACTTATTTACATGTAAAGACCTTGTATTAGTCTGTTCTCACATAACTATAAGGATATACACTGAGACTGAATAATTTATAAAGGAAAGAGGTTTAACAGACTCAGTTTCACATGGCTCTATGTCCTTATGGAAACGTACAGATCATGGAAGGAATCACAGCCAAGCAGACACTGCCTAATCAGACTGATCCCACAACAGGAAACAGAGTCCAGCTGGAAATTCCTGAACCCGGGGAGGCTGTCAGTGCTGGGGCCTCACAATCATGGAGGAAGGTGAAGCAGGAGCAAAGGCACATCTTCCATGGTGGCAGGCAAGAGAGCATGTGCAGGGGAACTGCCCTTTATAAAATCATCAGATCTCGTGAGACTTACTGTCATGAGAATTGCATGGGAAAAACCCACCCCCATGATCCAATTACCTCCCATGTAGTCCCTCCCTTGACACATGGGGATTATGGGAGCTACAATTCAAGATGAGATTTGGGTGGGAACACAGCCAAACCCTATCAGATCTTAACCCTTAATTACTGCAAAGACGCTATTGTGAATGTGCAAATAGGTCACATTCACAGGTACTAGGGGTCAGGACTTGACACCTCTTTCTGGGGGACATGATTCAACCCCCGTCACCCTCTCTGCTTTTCCATCTTCCCTTGAGCTTCCTGGGCTGCCTCCCAAATAAACTACATGCATCTGAGTTCTTAGCTCTGGTTGTCTTTGGGGAAACCAAAACTAAGAAAGAGGGCAAAGGCTGAAGAAAATAAAGAAGAGGGAGCAAAGCCCAGGGATGGAGAGAGTTAGGAATAAAGTTTCCTTTGGCCAGGTGGTGAAGAAACAAAATTCAAGTTTTGGGGGACTTCCAGGAGATGGAAGAGCAAGGAGGAGCCTTAGAGCCTCAAGCAGAAAGGAGCTTCCTTTTTCAGAATCTGGGGTAGAGGAAGCAGGGAGTGGGGAGAGCTGGCCAAGCTCTAGCTTGGGCTGGGGCCATATCTGGGAGAAGGTGCACAGAGAGAGAAGCTCCAGGTGGAGCTAATCCTGAGCCTGGGGACCTGGGTAGGGGAGCCCAGACCTCAGGTTGGGTCCCATACCCCAGCTGACTCTGGCTGTGGCTGGGGAAACTGAGGCCTAGAAACGACCTGTGACTTGCCTTGGCTCACAGCAGGGACTGTGAGACTTCCCATTTTGGCTTTGCCCCGCTGCACTGAGGGGCTTCCCTGTCGGGGGTGTCAGGATGCAGGCAGGATTGTTGAGTCTCTGTTTACCAAATCCATCTGTGCTTAGACCCTAGTGGAGAAGGATGGACCCCACGATCAAGCACTGACAGTCTCCCCAGTTCGGAAACATGCATGTGGGCTCTTTTCTGTTGTGTGGGAGTTTGATTAGGCAGTGTTTGCTTGGCTCTGATTCCTTCCATGGCCTATACATTTCCATGAGGTTTGTTAATGTAAGAGGGCAGCATCCTGTGTGCACAGTTGACTTGTTATATTCATAACTCTTAGGATGCTCCCTGCCCCACAACCTTGAACTCTCGACCCTGTCAAAGCCTGAAGCCCTTGGCTGCCCAGCCTGGCCAGTGTGGCTCCTTTCCCTGTGCTGTGATTTCAGCCTGGCCCTGGCCGGTGGGCAGAGTCCACAGGCACATGGGGTGATTTGCTGGTGGGCAGCGGCCTTTACCTGAACAGCACTGGCTTTGTCAGAAAACACCTTAAAATCACTCTCTGAGAAGAAAATGTGTTTGATTTGGGGGCAGCAGGAAGAGTCTGGTGTCATTTACAGTAATTATATAGTTTTCAGCTCCTGCTTTTTAAACCCACTGCAGGAAGTAGAATGGAATTATCTGAAGCCTCTTTTCTGTTTTGCAAGAATGGAATTTGCAATCATTTTTCCCAGACCAAAGAAGACACTTCTGTGAAATCTGCAGGGTTCAGGGTTGTGGATGGAATTGCTCCCATATGAGTGGGTGTTTGAGCCACTCTGTGAGTTCACTGTGGCTGCCATGGCAAATTACCACAAACATGGTGCTATAACACAACCCAGATTTATTATCTTACAGTTCTGGAGGTCAGAAGTCCAAATCTCTCACTGGACTAACATCAAGGTACCAGAGAGTTGGTTCCTTCTGGGGGCTTGAGGGGACAGTCTGTTTTCTGCCTTTCCAGCTTCCAGAGGTGGCCCCGGCCTTGGCCCCTGGCCTCTTCCTATGTCATCAAAGAGCACCTCTCTGGCCTCTGCTTCTGTGGCTGCATCTCCTTCTCTGCCTCTGACCCCCCACTCCTCTCTCTTATAAGAACCCCTGTGATCACACTGGGCCCTTGTGTAATAATCCAGGATAATCTTTCATCTCAAGATCCTTAATTAATCACACCTGCAGAGTCCCTTTCACCATGTAAGGTCACTGTATTAGTCTGTTCTCATGCTGCTAATAAAGACATACCTGAAATGGGGTAATTTATAAAGGAAAGAGGTTTAATGGATTCACAGTTCATCATGGTTGGGGAAGCCTCATGATCATGGCAAAAGGCAAATGAGGAGTAAGGGCACATCTTACATGGTGGCTGACAAGAGAGCTTGTGCACAAGAACTTGCCTTTATAAAACCATCAGATCTCATGAGACTTATTCACTATCATGAGAACAGCATGGGAAAGACCCACCTCCATGATGCAGTTACCTCCCACCAGGTCTCTCCCATGACGTGGGAATTATGGGAGCTACAATTCAAGATGAGATTTGGGTGGGGACACAGCCAAATCATATCAGTCACGTAGACTCAGTTTGAGGGATTAGTTCTGGGCACTTTTGGGGGCCATTATTTGGCTACCACTGCCAGCAAAACACTTCCCCTGGCTCAGCCTCTCCAATCCTGTCTACTGCCCTGCTAAGTGGAGGGAAAGGGGCTGCATCCCCATTTCATGGAGATATCCAGAGGTTGTAAAGTGAGTGTCAGAGCTCAGTGGAACTGGGGTGTTCCTATTCCAAATCCAAAGCCATTCTGCCAGCTCACACAAACCCGTCCTGCCAACAGGCTCCTGCCCCGTGACTAGGCACGTGGCCACTGGCTGCCAATGAGGCCCATGTTTTCGACCTGGTACCACTATCTGCCTAAGGTTGCACCTTTAGTACGTTTCTTAGCCTCCCTGTGTCTCAGCTTTCTGTAGGTAATTGATGTTCTCTCACAGGTTATTTGTGAGGATAAAATGTAATTCTCTAAAGCACTTAACAAATGCTGGGTATGTGGTAACTGTCACTGCTATTAATAACAGCAGGGCAGACCAGGTGCTGTGGCTCATGCCTGTCATCCCAGCACTTTGGGAAGCTGAAGTAGGAGGACTGCTTGAGCCCAGGAGTTTGAGACCACCCTGGGCAACATAATGAGACCCTGTCTCTACAAAAAAAAAAAAAAAAAATAAGCCAGAGGTGGTGGTGCATGCCTGTGGTCCCAGCTACGGGGAAGACTGAGGCAGAAGGATTGCCGAAGCCCAGGAGGTCGCAGCTCTAGTGAGCCATGATTGTGCCACTGCGTGAGACCCTGTCTCTAAAAAAAGGACAGAACCTCAAATCTCAGAGTCTCCAAAGATGTGCACTGTGGCTGGACTCCTCTGGTCCCTTCCTGCCATGCCTGGCCCCTCTGCATGCCCCATTTTTTTTTTTTATCCTCTTCCTTTTCTTCCTTTCTTTGAGACACGGTCTCACTCCATCATCCAGGCTGGAGTGCAGTGGCGTGATCATGGCTCACTGCAGCCTCAACCTCCTGGGCTCCAAAAGCAATCCTCCTGCCTCAGCCTCCCAAGTAGCTGGGACCACAGGCCTGTGTAACCACGCCCAGCTGATTTTTTGTATTTTTTTTTTTTTTTCTAGAGATGGAGTTTCACCATGTTGCCCAGGCTGATCTCGAACTCCTGGGCTCAAGCCATCGTCTCACTTTGGCTTTCCAAAGTGCTGAGATTACAGGTGTGAGCCAATGCACCCAGCCTCCTCCTCTTTCTTAGCTAAACTCTCCTGTCACTCTAGGCCTGACTCAGACATCACACCTCCAGAAAGCCTTTCACTGGCCAGGTGTTGCTGAGCTGGTTGCTTCTTCCCTGGTTGGCGCTTCCGTCACCTCTGAGGAGGCTGCCTGTGTGGACGAGGATGTGGAGGGCGGGAGGAGGCTGGCATTACCTGCCGCACGCCTGGGGTGGAATGCTGGCCTGACATACCAGTACCTGGCCTTGGGCTATCCCGAACCTGATTCCTTAGCTGTGATGTGGGGTTGATGTTTGCATGCTCACCTCGTCCTAAATGAGAGATCCAAGAGCAGACCTTCCCCCGGGGTTTTGCATTCATTAAGTTCTTAGTACACAGTAGCTGCACACAAGTAGAATGTGGAAATCTCACGGTCACATGAGATGCATGAACCAACACAAGCATCTTTGCTTTCGGTTGGAACTGCATCAACACGAGGACTCATCTTGCTACACTGGTCCCTGGTTATGGCCACTTTGATGAGCAGAAACCAGGATAGCAGATTAATTGCTCTGTGATGAGGTGCACAGGCTGATGGAAAGAGCGGGGCAGTCTGTGGGAGCCCAGGATATTCCCAGGTTGCTTGGTGCTGCTGGGGGCAGTGACTCAGGGACCTGACCCCTGGTGGTTTAGTGCCTACTGTGGCTATGCTTGAAAATTGATGTTGGTGTTGGTGGTGGGTGTCCCAGGCCTGGGAATCTGGTTCCAGTGTGGCCCTACCCCCTCCTCACCTCTATGAAGGTGATGGCCTCCCAGGACTGAGCCCAACTGGCTGCGTTTTAACAGGGTGGGGGAGGGGCCATCCCTGCACCATGGGGTGAATGGCCCCTCAGTTCTCCTGCCTTCCTGGCCTTGATCACTGGGTCCTTGTGCTGACCCGACTCTGTGCCTGATTGTCTGAGCAGCCGGCCCCTTCAGCCGAGTGCTGTCCTGAGGTTGCCTCAGGTCCATAAATGCCTTGTTAAAATCGCTGAGAACAAGAATACTTTATGTTGGTGGCGACTCCAGCCCAGGCTGTTAAGTCTGTCCCAACACAGGCAGGGGCTCACGTGGGCCGGCTGCTGGGCTTTGTGTAATCCCGAGGCTAAGCCCTTTGCAAGCCCCTAATTAGGGCTCCTGTGTCTCTGCCCCAGGCTGTGGGCCTCCCCTGGCCCGGCCCTGCTGGGCTCGGCCCTGGAGTCAGGCAGTGCTGTCTCGGGCTTCCAGGGCTGGTCAATACCATTCAGTACCTTCCACCCCTTCCTGTGCAGGGTTCCCCTGCCAGCCTTGTGTCCCTTGATGCCTGTCCTCCGAAGAAGAAACATTCTCCCACTGGGTTCTGCTTTTCTGTTTCACCGTTTTCCTTGGCCTCATTCCCAACTCAAACAAAGCCCTGATTCCCAGTGAGGAGGGGCTTTGACCATGACACAGGGCAGGCCATGGAGGGCCTGGCAGGCGGGACTGGACCTCTGATGCCCCTAGGCTGGAGAACAGGGGTATGCCAGGTAGGGGTGTCCGTGGGGCGGCAAAGAGGGGGACTCAGGGTCTTCCTCCTCTCAGGTGGATCCAGTCATGGAGGAGAAGGAGGTGGGTGTGGAGGAGAGTCCACACCCTGTTGCTAAGGTCTGCGGTCCATCAGGCGCCCTCTGCTTTCCAGCTGTGTGACCCTGGCCAGTCCTAGCCCTCTCTGAGCCTGTTTCCTGATCTTGACATAGGAAAATGACAAAAAGCTCTGTGTGGCTCGCTTCGCTGGGCTGCTCCCAGGGCTGCTTCACAGTGTGTGAGCTGTGTAGGTGGCTCACAGGGCCCCAGCTTCAGGGGTCCCGCACTGGGGTTCATTCTGCCTTGTTGCTGTCCTGAAATGCTTGGTCATTCGGAAGAAGGGCCTGTGTTTTTGTTTTGCCCAGGGCCCCGTGAATTATGTAGCCAGTCCTGGCTAGGGGATGGCAGGGGTCTTGCTGGATGGAAGCCCAGGGTGTCTGGGCAAGCCTGGGAGGCTGTGGTGTGGCCAGACCTGGGCACCATGCAGAGCGGGTTTTGGGTAGGCTGCAGCTGGCACAGGGCCCTGCGCCATTCTAAGGGCTTGGGCCTTTACTCTGAGGGAAGCAGGAAGCCACAGGAAGATCCGAGCAGAACCCCCTGACTTACTCTCTGGCCCAGAGCACTGAAGGATCCACCCGGCTCTCATGTGAAGAGGAGACTCCAAGGGCAGAGGCAGGGAGGCCGTCAGGGCTGCTGAAGAACCCAGAGAAAGACACTGGGGGCTCAGACTTGCTGGGAGTTTGGATGGTGGTGGGAAGGGGATTTTGGGATATCTTTTCAAAGTGGAGCCAACAGGACTTGTAATCAATTAGGTGTCACTCAGCGTTTCCAGCTGGAAGCCTGGCTGGTTGGAGTTGTCATCCTCTGGGTTCCTGTGGAGGAGCATGTCTGGGGGAAAGATCAGGAGCTTGATTTTGGCAGGCTGGTATGAGACGTCCTGGTAAGAAGCTCCCCAGGGCACTGCTGACAATTCCACCCCTCCTACCCCTTCCTCTACCTGCTCCTTGAATTAGGGATGATCTCCTAACTTGCTTTGATTGACAGAATGTGGAGGGGGGAGCCAGATGTGCTGGTGCATGTCTGTAGTCCTAGCTACTCAGCTACTGTGGCAGGAGGATTGCTTGTGTCCAGGAGTTTCAGTAGTCAGCTATGATTGTGCCACTGCGCTCTAGCCTG
>NW_016107550.1:855222-865714 GCF_001604975.1 Cebus imitator
AAAAAAAAAAAAAAAAAGGAAAAAACAGAGAACGTGGAGGAACGGAAGTCATGCCAATTCTTGGCCTCTCCTTGAACTTGAAGAGGCTTAGCAGCTTCCCCTCTTGCTTTCTTGGAAACCAGCTGCCATGCTGTAAGGAGTCTGAGGCAGTCTATGGGAGGAGCAGAAGCCACGTGGAGGAGAGCTGGGGCCAACAGACAATCAGCCCCAACTAATATGCAGGACAGAAAGAGCTTCTAGGTCCAGCTGAGTTCCTAGAGAATGCAGCTGTGGGAGCAACTCCAGCAAACATCATACGGAGCAGAAGAACCACCCAGATGAGCCCTGCCCAAATTCCTGACAGAATCATGAGAAATAACACATTGTTCTTTTGGGGCTCTAAGTTTTGGGGAGTTTGTTATGCAGTGATGGATTACCTACACAGATGTATATTAGACATCCAGGCAGAAATACATCAAGTAGAAAACTGGATACATAAATCTGAGAGTCAGGAGAGCAATTCAATCAATTTGGGAGTTTCCAACATCTAGATGACATTAAGCCTTGAAACTGAGTGAGATGAACAAGATTGAGTGTGGACAGAGAAGAAGAGAGGACCAGGGACTGAGCGTCAGGGCTCTGGGGTCTTTAAGTGTCAGGGGAATGAGGAGAAGCTGGTGTGGGGGAGACCTGGGCTGTGCTGAGGTCCTGAACCCTGGGCACAGCTGTGCTGGACTCTACATGCAAAACTGACCACACCTGGCATCCAGCCTCCTTCCCACTGCCTTTGCTTGTGATAGGTTTTCTGATTTATCCTTGCTTCTGTCTCAGATGAACACAAACACCAGCAGCTAAGAACCTCGGGTGTCCTCTAGGCCACACCCCTTCCTGTCTTCTCTGAGTCGGGGTCCCAGTGAACACCCTCATTCATCCTCACCCCATTGCAGCCCAGAGCTTGCTGACGATTTTGCATCCCAAGCTTGAGGCTGAGCCCCCAGTCCTCTGTTGGCCCCTCTGGGGGTGGGATGAGGTCAGCTCCCTCCAAGGAGCTGTCCTGCTCAGCAGAGCCATCACTGGGAATACCAGGCTCCCTTCTTCCTGGTGGAGAGAGCAGTAGCTGCCAGGTCCCAGGGCTCCGAGAGGGAAGAATGAGGTTTGAAATAGAAGAGCGGGCAGGCGGACAGGCAGAGAGCAGGCCAGTGGGCTGTAGGGCAGGCTGGTTGGACGCTCAGGCCTCGTCAGCTCTGAGGTGCCCGTGGTGTGACAGCAGGGGAGACACAAGTTACAGATGATGACTTCCGTGGGAAAACAAAATTACACTTGGTATCCTGTGGGTAATTAAATAAATAACAGAATGAGATGAAACGTGGGAGCGCTCCTTGGAGTGTTGTTATTTTAAATGTTTCGATAAAAAGATTGGTGCTTGAAGGGATACGTTTTATTTGCCTGGAAGATTCTAAGATGTGCTTAGCTCGCTCCATTCTTTTATGAAGCAGGCTTGTTTATACCACGGCCAGGTGTGTGTGGGGAACAGCCTGTATTGTCAGGGAGCCTTCCTGTCCCTTTGCTCAGCTGGCACCTGGGAGGCCTGCTTTGTTTGCACGTAGGTGTGGTGGCTCCTGTCCTTCCTCAGGCCCTCCCTCCTCTCTTCCTCCCTGCTCCCTTCCTTCCTGCCATCCTTTGCTTCTTCCTGTGGATTCCACAGGCATCCCTCAGCCCCTGTGGCATTGGAGGGGCACCAGCTGGTCCTGAGGCCTTGCTGCTTAGGCAGCAAATGAATGCCACTCCTTGTCAGTGCCCCTTCTCAAGGTCCTGAGCCCATCTCCTCCCTCACCCACTGCTGCTGCTGCAGGAGGTAGATGGCCACCCCTCCCCATCCGAGCATGCTTGGGAATCCCTGAAATCGAGGACCATCTCTCTTTCCTCTTACTCGGCAATTGTCAGGACTGAAATTCAATGAGCAAGAAATAAGACTCCGAAGTTATTCAGACAGCACCTGGACTGTGGCTGTCACCTGGGCGACATCTGGGGCATCTTTCCCAGACTCCGTGCTCCCAGAGACTCTGGGGCCCACCCTTAGTGTACGCTGGGTTCCAGAGGGCTTTGCCGAGAGGTGGAGCGGGTGGGGTGGGACAGGCAGACCACCTGCCACCCAGGCACTGCTGCTGTTTACTTGACTGGGTTGCTCTGAGTCACCACCTCCACTTCTGGTTGGCATCTCTGGCAGAGGTCTAGACGGGTGGGTGGATGGAAGGTCAGGTGTGCCAGAGGCCTCAGAGGCAGTCAGACAATGCAGATGAGCCTTGGTGACACAAGGGCCTGGGTCTGAGCTGTGTTGTTGAGGGAAGCTGGGCTGTGGACAGGTGAGCCTGCAGGTGCTAAGCTGGAGTGGTGGGTGAGGGAAACATGGAAGGGGAATGCTGGGAAGGCTCTTTGGCACATACCTGGCTGCAGGTAAGATGCCGACTTCTGCATTGCAACAAAGACCCTGGATTTGCGTGGTGGGAAATGTCTGGGTTGGTCCTCACCCATGTGGCCAGTGCTGTCTGCAGGTTGCACACGTATCTTCTTTCCAGGGGTCTGCAGGTCTGCCGAACTGAGCTGACCACCCAGCTGAGGACTTGCCCCCTTCCCCAGCAGCCTTGCCCTTTGGTTTTATTTACTTTATTATTTTTTCCCTTCCTCCTCCCTCGTTGCTCCTATTTCCCTCCTCCCAGTAATACCCACTTTCATGCATTTATGTTCTTCCAATCCACTTTCAACACATTATACATTTATTTTAAAATAAGTGACTCCTTGAAAATATATACTGCTATTTTGCATGTGTTTTAAAATTTACATAAATAGTATTGGCCCATAAGTCTCATCCCCTTCGTCCTTGTTCTGCCAGTTATGATGTTTTTGAGATTGGGCCTTTTGCTATATGTAAGTCTGGTTCAGTACACCTGACAAGTGCATGGAATTGCCAAGGTGTGACTTAAAAACAAAGTCCAGGCTGGGCTCAGTGGCTCACGCCTGGAATCCCAGCACTTTGAGAGGCCGAGGTGGGCAAATCCTGAGGTCAGGAGGTCCTGGGCGATGGCCTCTCCATTGCCTGCTACTCTTTGTACAAAGCAATGCTCTGCAGAGTGTCCTTCTCTGTGTCTTCTAGTGGGTTGTGCGACAGTGTCCTTGGGATGGAAATGTAGGAGTCACATCTCTGTTTTGCAGGAGATGCCTCCAACCTATCTCTACTAAACCCATCTCTACTAAAAATACAAAAATTAGCTGGATGTGGTGGCAGGTGCCTGCAATCCCAGCTATTCAGCAGGCTGAGGCAGCAGAATTGCTTGAACCTGGGAGGCGGAGGTTGCAGTGAGCCAAGATCGTGCCACTGCACAGTGAGACAGTGCGAAACTTTGTTTCTAAATAAATAAATAAATAAAAACAAAGTCCAGGTGCAGTGGCTTATGTTTGTAGTCCCAGCACTCCGGGAGGCTGAGGTAAGTGGGACGCTTGAGGCCAAGAGTTCAAGACCAGCCTGGGCAACATAATGAGACCCCCGTCTCTACCAAAACAGCACACCAACCAACTAAAAATTAAAGAACCTACAAACCTTTTCCATTCCTGGGCGATGGCCTCTCCATTGCCTGCTACTCTTTGTACAAAGCAGTGCTGTGCAGAGCGTCCTTCTCTGTGTCTTCTAGCGGGTTGTGCGACAATGTCCTTGGGATGGAAATGTAGGAGTCACATCTCTGTTTTGCAGGAGGATGTATGCCTCCAACCTATGCGCCTGGATGGCTCTCTGCAATGCCTGCACATTTGTCCCACCAGCAGGAGATAAGGAATTCCATTTCTGCAAACCACAGCTGTACTTCCTAACATTTGACCTTCTGCTTTCTGCAGAGGCGGCAGCAAGGTGAGACCTCCTTTTCATTTCCATGTCTCTAGTGAAGGTGGAGCTCCTCATTTACTATGTGGCAATAGGATTTCCTCTGCTGCTAATTGTCTGTTCATAACACTTTTTAAAAAAATTTTACTGTAGGTTCTGGGGTACATGTGCAGGTCATGCAGGGTTGTTGCACAGGTGCATACATAACCAGGTGATTTGCTGCCTCTATTCCCCCTTCATCTCTATTGTCATTTCTCCCCATGCTATCCTTTCCCACCATCGCCCCCCACTGTTCCTCCCCTAGCCCACCCCCACTACCCTCAGTGTGTGATGCTCCTCTCCCGGAGTCCATGTGTTCTCGTTATGAGTGAGAACATGTGGTGTTTGGTTTCTGTTCTTGTGTCAGTTTGCTGAGAAAGATGGTTTCCAGATTCATCCAAGACCCTACAAAGGACATGAATTCATTGTTTTTTATGGCTGCATAGTATTCCATGGTGTATATGTGCCACATTTTGTTTGTCCAGTCTATCACTGATGGGCATTTGAGTTGGTTCCAGGTCTTTGCTATTGTACACAGGGCTGCAATGAACATATGTGTGCATGTGTCTTTATAGTAGAACAATTTATAGTCCTTTGCGTATATACCCAATAATGAGATTGCTGGGTCAAATGAAATTTCTATTTCCAGATCCTTGAGAAATCACCACACTGTCTTCCACAGTGGTTGAACTAATTTACACCCCCCACAAACAGTGTAAAAGTATTCCTGTTTCTCCACATCCTCTCCAGCATCTGTTGTCTCCAGATTTTTTAATGATCGGCATTCTAACTGGTGTGAGATGGTATCTCAATGTGGTTTTGATTTGCATTTCCCTAATGACCAGTAATGATGAACATTTTTTCATATGTTTGTTGGCCTCATATATGTCTTCTTTAGAAAAGTGTCTGTTCATATCCTTTGCCCACTTTTGAATGGATTTGTTTGTTTTTTTCTTGTATATCTGTTTTGGTTGTTTGTAGATTCTGGATATTAGCCCTTTGTCTGATGGGTAGATTGCAAAAATTTTTTCCCATTCTGTTGGTTGCTGGTTCACTCTAATGATTGTTTCTTTTGCTGTACAGAAACTCTCAAGTTTAATTAGATCCCATTTGTCTATCTTGGTTTTTGTTGTCATTGCTTTTGGTGTTTTAGTCATGAAGTCCTTGCCTATGCCTATGTCCTGAATGGCTTTGCCTACATTTTCTTCTAGGGTTTTTATGGTGTTAGGTTTTATGTTTAAATCTTTAATCCATCTGGAGTTAATTTTTGTGTAAGGTGACAGGAAGGGGACCAGTTTCTGCTTTCTGCACAGTGCTAGCCCAACACCATTTATTAAATGTGGAGTCCTTTCCCCATTGATTATCAGGTTTGTCAAAGATCAGTTGGTTGTAGGTGTGTGGTGTTGCTTCCGAGGCCTCTGTTCTGTTCCATTGGTCTATGTCTCTGTTTTGGTACCAGTACCAGGCTGTTTTGATTACTGTTGCCTCGTAGTATAGTTTGAAGTCTGGTAATGTGATGCCTCCAGCTTTGTTTTTTTTGCTTAGGATTGTCTTGGCTATGCGGGCTCTCTTGTGGTTCCATATGAAGTTTAAAGTGTTTTTTTTCCAGTTCTGTGAAGAAGGTCATTGGTAGCTTGATGGGGATACCATTGAATCTATAAATTACTTTGGGCAGTGTGGCCATTTTCACAATATTGATTCCCCTTAACCATGAACATGGAATGTTTTTCCATCTGTTTGTGTCCTCTCTTATTTTGTTGAGCAGTGGTTTGTAGTTCTCCTTGAAGAGGTCCTCTACATCCTTTGCTAGTTGTATTCCTAGGTATTTTATTCTCTTTGTAGCAGTTGTGAATGGGAGTTCGCTCTTGATTTGGCTCTGTCTGTCTGTTATTGGTATATAGGAATGCTTCTCATTTCTGCACATTGATTTTGTATCTTGAGACTGCTGAAGTTGCTTATCAGTTTCAGGAGATTTTGGGCTAAGACGATGGGGTCTTCTAAATATACAGTCATGGAATCTGCAAATAGAGACACTTTGACTTCCTCTTTTTCTAATTGAATACGCTTTATTTCTTTTTCTTGCCTGATTGCTCTGGCTAGAACTTCCACTACTATATTGAATAGGTGTAGTGAGAGAGGGCATCCTTATCTCATGCCTGATTTCAAAAGGAATGCTTCCAGCTTTTGCTCATTCAGTATGATATTGGCTGTAGGTTTGTCATAAATAGCTTTTATTATTTTATGATACATTCCATTGATAACTAGATGATTGAGAGTTTTTAGCATGAAGGGTTGTTGAATTTTGTTGAAGGCCTTCTCTGCATCTATTTAGATAATCATGTGGTTTTTGTCTTTGGTTCTGTTTATATGACGGATTACGTTTATGGACTTGCGTATGTTGAATCAGCCTTGCATCCCCGGGATGAAGCCTACTTGATTGTGATGAATAAGCTTTTTGATGTGCTGTTGCATTTGGTTTGCCAGTATTTTATTGAAGATTTTTGCGTCGATGTTCATCATGGATATTGGCCTGAAGTTTTCTTTTTTAGTTGAGTCTCTGCCTGGTTTTGGTGTCAAGATGATGTTGGTCTCATAGAATGAGTTAGGGAGAATTCCCTCTTTTTGTATTGTTTGGTATAGTTTCAGAAGGAATGGAACCAGCTCCTCTTTGTATGTCTGGTAGAATTCGGCTGTGAACCCATCTGGACCTGGACTTTTTTTGGTTGGTAGGCTATTGATTGCTGCCTCAACTTCCGCCCTTGTTATTGGTCTAGTCAGGGTTTCAACTTCTTCCTGGTTTAGTCTTGGTTGAGTGCAAGTGTCCAGGAATTTATCCATTTCTTCCAGGTTTATGTGCATACAGCTGTTTGTAGTAATCTCTGATGGTAGTTTGTATTTCTGTGGAATCAGTGGTAATATCCCCTTTATCATTTTTTTATTGCATCTATTTGATTCTTCTCTCTTTTCTTTTTTATTAGTCTGACTGGCGGTCTAATTTTGTTGATTTTTCAAAAAACCAGATCCTGGATTTATTGATTTTTTGAAGGGTTTTTTGTGTCTCTATCTCCTTCGTTTCTGCTCTGATCTTAGTTATTTCTTGTCTTCTGCTAGCTTTTGAGTGTTTTTGATCTTGCTGCTGTAGCTCTTTCAATTTTGATGATAGGATGTCGATTTTAGATCTTTCCTTGTTTCTTATGTGGGCATTTATTGCTATAAATTTCCCTCTCAACACTGCTTTAAAGGTGTCCCAGAGATTCTGGTAAGTTGTGTCTTCATTCTAATTGGTTTCAAAGAACGTCTTTATTTCTGCCTTCATTTCATTGTTTATCTGGTTGACACTCAGAAGCAAGTTGTTCAGTTTCCAAGTAGTTGTGCAGATTTGAGTGAGTTTCTTAATCCTGAGTTCTAATCTGATGGCACTGTGGTCTCAGACACTGTTTGTTATGATTTCCATTCTTTTGCATTTGCTGAGGAGTGATTTGCTTCCAATTATGTGGTTAATTTTAGAGTAAGTGCAACGTGGTGCTGAGAAGAATGTATATTCTGTGGATTTGGGGTTGAGCATTCTGTATATGTCTATTAGGTCATCTTGGTCCAGCTCTGCATTCAAGTCCTGGATGTCCTTATTAATTTTCTGTGTCATTGATCTGTCTAATATTGACAGTGGAGTGTTGAAGTCTCCCACTATTATTGTGTGGGAGTCTAAGTCTCTTTGTAAGTCATTAAGAACTTGCTTTATGTATCTGGGTGCTCCTGTATTGGGTGCGTATATATTTAGGATCGTTAGCTCTTCTTGTTGGATTGATCCTTTTACCATTATGTAATGCCCTTGTCTCTTTTCATCTTTGTGGATTTGAAGTCCATTTTATCAGAGACTAGGATTGCAACCCCTGCTTTTTTTTGTTCTCCATTTGCTTGGTAAATCTTTTTCCATCCCTTTATTTTGAGTCTATGTGTGTCTTTGTATGTGAGATGGATTTCCTGAATACAGTGCACTGATGGGTCTTGACTTTTTATCCAGTTTGCCAGTGTGTGTCTTTTGATTGGGGCATTTAGGCCATTTACATTCAATGTTAATATTGTTATATGTGAATTTGATCCTGCCATTTTGTTACTGGCTGGTTTTCTTGCCCGTTAGTTGACTCAGTTTCTTCATTGCATTTTTGGTCTTTGCCATTTGGTGTGCTTTTGCAATGGCTGGTACTTGTTCCTTTCCGTGTTTAGTGTTTCTTTCAGGAGCTCTTGTAAGGCAGGTCTGGTGGTGACAAAATCTCTCAGTAACTGCTTGTCTGTAAAGGATTTTATTTCTCCTTCACTTATGAAGCTTAGTTTGGCTGGATATGAGATTCTGGGTTGAAAGTTCTTTTCTTTAAGGATGTTGAATATTGGCCCCCACTCTCTTCTGGCTTATAGGATTTCTGCTGAGAGATCTGCTGTGAGTCTGATGGGCTTCCCTCTGTGGGTGACCTGTTGTTTCTCTCTGGCTACCCTTAGCATTTTTTCCTTCATTTCAACCCTGGTGAATCTGACGATTATGTCCCTTGGGGTTGCTCTTCTTGAGGAATATTTTTGTGGAGTTCTCTGTATTTCTTGGATTTGAATGCTGGACTGCCTTGCTAGGCTGGGGAAGTTCTCCTGGATAATATCCTGGGGCGTGTTTTCCAGCTTGGATTCATTCTCCCTGTCACATTCAGGTACACTGATCAAGGGTAGATTAAGTGTTTTCACATAATCCCATATTTCTTGGAGGCTTTGTTCATTTCTTTTCACTCTTTTTTCTCTTGTCTTGCCTTCTCTTTTTATTTCATTGAGTTGATCCTCAATCTCTGATATCCTTTCTTCTGCTGCTTGATTGATTCAGCTATTAAAACTTGTGTTTGCTTCACGTAGGTCTTGTGCTGTGTTTCTCAGCTCCATCAAGTCATTTATGTTCTTCTCTAAGCTGATTATTCTAGTTAGCATTTCATCTAACATTTTTTTCAAGGTTTTTAGTTTCTTTGCATTGGATTAGAACGTGTTCCTTTTGCTCAGAAGAGTTTGTTATTACCCACCTTCTGAAGCCTGTTTCTGTCAATTTGTCACACTCTTTCTTGGTCATGTTGTGTTCCTGTGTTGAAAGGAGTTGTGATCCATTGAAGGAGAAGAGGCGTTCTGGTCTTTGATGGTTTCATCTTTTTTGCGCTGATTTTTTTCCCATCTTTGTGGATTTACCTGGCTCTGATCTCAGGGTGCTGCTTGATGAGGTCGCTTGTCTGCCTGTGGAGGAGCTACTGGATTTCCAGGGACTCCTTGTTCATAACATTTTTTCATCTTGGCTCACTGCAACCTCCGCCTCCTGGATTCAAGTGATTCTCCTACCTCAGCCTCCCAAGTAGCTGGGATTACAGGTGCCCACCACCATGCCCAGCGAAGTTTTGTAGTCTTAGTAGAGACAGAGTTTTGCCATGTTGGCCAGGCTGGTCTTGAACTCCTAAACTCAGGTGATCCACATGCCTTGGCCTCCCAAAGTGTTGGGATTACAGGTGTGAGCCATTGTACTGGCCTTTTATTAGCTTTAAAATTAACTTTCATTGGTAATCCTTCAACTGTTTGGAATATGTATGTATGTGTGTGTGTGTGTATGATACATTATATTATGTGGGTCCATTCTCACACTGCTATAAAGAAATACCTGAGATTGGGTAATTGGTAAGGAAAAGAGGTTTAACTGGTTCATGGTGGAAGGCAAAGGGGAAGCAAACATGTCTTACATGGCCAGAGCAGGAACAAGAGAGAAAGAGCGGGGAGGTGCTGCATACTTCTAAACAACCAGATCTTGTGAGAACTTGCTATGATGGGAACAGAACCATAGGAGGATGGTGTGAAAACATGAGACCCACCCCCAAGATTCAGTCACCTCCCACCAGGCCCTACCTCCAACATTGACGATTACAACTGAACATAAGATTTGGTGGGGAAACAGATCCAAACCATATCATATATTATAGTACTTTATGTAAGTGTCTTTCATTTTTTATATTCTTGCCTTCGTGTACAACATGAAAATATTACAAATGCCATTGATACTTGCATCTAAAGAGCTTTTAGTGTTTTTTCTGCTACATAACCTACCCCAATAATCCAAAATACCCCCATTTCTTTAATTTTAAAATCTTATTATTATTATTTTTTGAGACAGAGTCTTGCTCTGTCACCAGGCTGGAGTACAGTGGTGTGATCTCGGCTCACTGCAACCTCCGCCTCCCAGGTTCAAGTGATTCTCCTGCCTCACCCTCCTGAGTAGCTGGGACGACAGGTGTGTGCCACCACACCTGGCTAATTTTTGTAATTTTAGTAGAGATGGGGTTTTACCACGTTGGCCAGGATGGTCTTGATGTCTTGACCTTGTGATCCCCTGGCCTTAGCCTCCCAAAGTGCTGGAATTACAGGTGTGAGCCACTGAGTCTGGCCAACATTTTATTATTTTAAGAGAGAGGGTTTTGACATGTTGCCCAGGCTGGTCTTGAGCTCCTGGGCTCAAGCAGTCCACCTGCTTTGGCATCCTGAAGTGCTGGGATTATAGGCATGAGCCACCGTTCCCAGCCAAAATTTTTTTTTTTTTTT
>NW_016107550.1:865914-870456 GCF_001604975.1 Cebus imitator
GGCCTCCCAAAGTGCTGGGATTACAGGCTTGAGCCACCGCGCCCGGCCTTGTTTTGTTTTGTTTTGAGACAGGGTCTCACTCTGTCACTCAGGCTGGAGTGCAGTGATATAATCACAACTCACTGCAGCCTTGACTTGCTGGGCTCAAGTGACCCTCCTACCTTACCCTCCTGTGTAGTTGGGACTAGAGGTGTGTGCCATAATGCCTGGCTTATTTATTTATTTGAGACAAAGTCTCACTCTGTCAGCCAGGTTGGAGTGCAGGGGCACAATCTTAACTCACTGCAACCTCCACTTCCTGGGCTCAAGCGATTCTCATGCCTCAGCCTCCTGAGTACCTGGGACTACAGACATGAGACCCGATTGCCTGGCTAATTTTTGTAGAGACAAGGTTTTGCCACGTTGCCCAGGCTGGTCTCAAACTCCTGGGCTCGAGTGATCTGCCCACCTGGCCTCCCAAAGTGCTGGAATTATAGGCATAAGCCACTTTGCTGGACCTCTCCTATTCTAAAAGAAGTAAATAGTCAGGATAAACACTTTTCTTCATAATTCCTTTTGTCTTCTTACTCTTGCAATGGTGCCTTACTGGAGCTGGAGTTGTTCATCTTGGGTAGTTTACCTCTGTCTTTTTAGAAGTCAAATGCCTCAGTTGCTCATCTTTGAAGCAGCCTGATTATTTACTTGCTTAATTCAGTGTAAAGAGTTCAGAAACCTATTTTCAATTAGAACTTGTTTCTTTCAATCACTTTTCTGTGTAGGAAAAGTTTGATTACATAAGTGTTTAACATGCATTAAACATTGAAAAATGTCATGAATATACGTGAAAATTATCAGACACACTGCAATGCCCAGACCAGTGATTGTAGCTAGCACAATATTTTGGTGGCACATGTGGCCAGTGAGTCCTTCTTGGGCCAGGGGCTGTTCCCTGGCAGGGTAGTCTGTGCATGCTGAGAGCCAACCTTTTCCCCACATAGCAAGCTCATATCTCCAACATCTATTACTACATAATTCATTTTTTTCCTCTTAGACTTTTGATGCTACGTCCATTGTTTTGGTCTGATTCTGGAATTTCTGTTTTGTTTCTTTGATCTGTTTCTGTTTCTCATCTATTTCTCTTGCCAATACTGCTTTGATTTTTTTAAAAAAATGTTTTAGACATTCATCAATCTTTCTTTTTCAGATGAATTTTTGAATCGATTTGTTACATTCCTAAAAATAGGTGGCTGTGCTTTTAATTAGATTTAATTGTTTTTAATTTACAGATTAGCTTGAGGGAAATCACCCTTGGCAGTGCTGATTGTACCATCTGTCAATAGGCCCATGTCACTGTTGCTCACATGTCATTTTGTACGTTTAGTAGATGCAAAATTTTCTCCATACAGGTCTCATGCATTCTCTGGTGGGTTAATTCCTAGATGCTTTATATTTTTTGCTGCCATGACCAATGCTATTATGTCTTTGGCTGCATTTTCCTGTAGGATTTGCCAGAGTGGAGACATAGAGTTGCTTTTCTTTCTTTCTTTCTTTTTTTTTTCATAATGCAAAAGCAAAGACCTAAGGTTTATTTTTTTTTTGTTTGCATTTTAGGTTTCGAGGTACATGTGAAGAACATGCAAGATTGTTGCATAGGTACACACATGGCAGTGTGATTTGCTGCCTTCCTCCCCATCACCTATATCTGGCATTTCTCCCCATGCTATCTCTCGAGTTGCTTTTCATATGTTGAGTCTGTGTCTGGCAAACATGCAGAAGCCTCCTGTTGTTTCTAACAGTTTGTTGTTTCTCTTGGGTTTTTTATTTTCTTTCACGGCTACTGATCTATTCAACTTTTCTATTTCCTCTTGTACCAGTTTTGGCACTTTATTATTTTTTTTCCCAGAAATGTATCCATTTAACCTGCCTTTAAATTTTGGTTTGTAGTTGTGAATAACATTTCTTAATTATTTCATTTAAAACTATTGCTATATGTGGTTGGGTGTGGTGGCTCATGCCTATAATCCCAGCACTTTGGGAGGCTGGGGTGGGCAGATCACTTGAGGTCAGGAGTTTGAGACCAGCCCGGACAACACGGTGAAACCCCATCTCTACTAAAAATACAAAAAAAAAAAAAAAAGCTGGGCATGGTGAGGTGCACCTGCAATCTCAGTTACTTAGGAGGCTGAGGCAGGAGAATCGCTTGAACCCAGGAGGTGGAGGTTGGTGTGAGCCGAGATTGTGCCATCTGCACTCCAGCCTGGGTGACACAGTCAGACTCTGTCTCAAAAACAAATAAACAAAAACCAAAAAATCCAAATGAATGTTGTATGCGAGTTGTTTTCTGTTTTTATTTTTTCATTTTATATATTTGTATTTTGATTTTTTTAACATTCCTGTTTTGTTCTTGATTTTATTGAATTCTGTCCTTGTCTGTTTTCTTATGTCCTTCTTGTTGCCTTGAGTTGACTGTTGTTTATTTTAAGCTGCTTGAGTTGAACTCATTTGTTTTCAGTTTTTCTTGTTTTCTAATTAACATATTAAAAGCTTTGAGTTTTCCTCTATGAACAGCTTTAACCATTACCCATGAATTTTTACATGTAGTATATTCATGATTATTCAGCATTTTTGCAAATTTCAGCTATTCAGTACATTATATTTCTCTATGACTTCTTGTGAACTCTAGTTTTTTAAGTGAAGGATTTGTCAAGCCTTCAGACTTAAAAAAAAAAAAAGTTATTCTTGACTTGAAAATGAACTGCCAGAAGGTGATGTCAGCCCAGAGGTAAGTGTGGCTGAGGGAGGTGGAGTGTTTGCAGCCTCATGGGACCCCTGAGCCCTGACAGTGAAATCTCTCCCTTTTATCCAGGGGGAAGGCTGCCTGTCACCTGCAGCAGAAACACATCATGGCTTGGGGCTGAGGAAAGGCTCCGGAGCTCTGAGTCTGTGCATGCCTCCACTATCAGGCGTGGGTGGGCCCAGGGCAGCCCACCAGGTCAGGTTCAGGGGCGGGCTGGGTAGCACCTGCCCAGAAGGGGCCCCTGCAGGACAGGTGGCAGGATTCTTCCACACGTGGGTGGGAGCTGGAGAGCCATAAACCTCTGGAGTGGAACCCATCCAAGGAGAGCGTAAGCATCAATAATAGGAAGAACAACAGCAGCTGCTGAGATCTCTTCAGGAGGCTGGTTTTGTGCCAACTACTGTTCTAAAGACTTTGCAGGTATTAACTTGTTTAATCTTCACAACAGCCTACGTGATAGGGGCGACTATATCCTCAGGTGCAGAGACTGAGGCCCAGAGAAGTTAAGAAAGTTGCCCAAGGTGATCAGCTTGCAACAAATAGAGCTGGGATCAAGTCTAGGGATCTGAGCCAATCCCTCCTGCTAAGTAACCCCCATGCTGGCCTGCCTCTCTAAAGGATACTGAGCGAAGGCTTCCCCTTTTTGGCAGAGGAGAGGCTTCCTCTGCTGATCCCACAGTGAGCCCAGGTTGTCCCCTCCTCATCTCTTTGGCTGAATAAACACCTTGATTCCTGGCTGGGCAGAGCTGCACCCTCTTGGGACTGGGTGTTTTCCACTTGTTTGGCCTCGAGAAAAGGCCCTCAAAACACCACATGCCATTTGGATCTCTAGCTTGTATCAGAAAGCCCATCTCAGACTGGCTTCAGCAAAACATGATATTTTATTGGCACCTGAAACTCAACAATCATGAGTGATTTGCTCCAGGGCTCAAGTGAGGTAACCAGGACTTGGCTCCTCTCTCTGTCTTCTTCTCTTGGTTCCATTTCCTTGGCATTGTCATGTTTTCAGCCTGATGCTCTCCTCATGGGCACAGAATGGCTGCCAAAGCTCCTGGGGCTACATCGTTTTTCATTTGTGTCTAGTGGGAAAGGTTGGGTCTCTTCCAATGGTTTTCTTGTGGAAGAAGGGGCCTTGTTGATTTTGATCGGCTTGGGTCCCCATTCCAAACCAATCAGGGAGGCATGGTAAAATGGAAAATGCTGATTGGCTTAGAAAATAAGATCCACACCTGGATCTAGGGGAGCAGGTCTTTCCCTTGACATGTGAGATGGAGAATGGAGAAGGGGACACATTTGACAAAGAGAAACACTGGTCCTTCTGGGGGAAGAGCAGAACATGGATGCCAGGGAGGCAGCCAGTGGGTGAGGCTGCGCCCTGCTGTGGCTGCCGTCGGACATGTTTCTCCCTGATTACATGGTCATGACTGAAAACTGGAAAATGCAGGGAAAGACAAAGAAGAAATTGCAAACCATTCCTTATTCCACTGTTCAGAGATCACTACCACTAGCATTTGTACCTGTCCTTACGATTCTGCCATATTTCTCTGTATTAATATACACATAGTTTGTTTTTTAAAAAAGGCGATTCCTCAAGGACCTAGAAATAGAAATTCCATTTGACCCAGCAATCCCATTACTGGGTATATATCCAAAGGATTACAAATCGTTCTACTATAAGGACACGTGCACACGAATGTTCATTGCAGCACTGTTTACAATAGCAAAGACCTGGAACCAACCCAAATGCCCATTGATGATAGACTGGA